>NW_027256880.1:301661-322580 GCF_045679555.1 Salvelinus alpinus
ATTATGACAGACCAGCTAGATCTAATGTCTCTATTACATTATGACAGACCAGCTAGATCTAATGTCTCTATTACATTATGACAGACCAGCTAGATCTAATGTCTCTATTATATTATGACAGACCAGCTAGATCTAATGTCTCTATTATATTATGACAGACCAGCTAGATCTAATGTCTCTATTATATAATGACAGACCAGCTAGATCTAATGTCTCTATTACATTATGACAGACCAGCTAGATCTAATGTCTCTATTATATTATGACAGACCAGCTAGATCTAATGTCTCTATTACATTATGACAGACCAGCTAGATCTAATGTCTCTATTATATTATGACAGACCAGCTAGATCTAATGTCTCTATTACATTATGACAGACCAGCTAGATCTAATGTCTCTATTACATTATGACAGACCAGCTAGATCTAATGTCTCTATTATATTATGACAGACCAGCTAGATCTAATGTCTCTATTATATAATGACAGACCAGCTAGATCTAATGTCTCTATTATATTATGACAGACCAGCTAGATCTAATGTCTCTATTACATTATGACAGACCAGCTAGATCTAATGTCTCTATTATATAATGACAGACCAGCTAGATCTAATGTTCCATCACATTATGACAGACCAGCTAGATCTAATGTCTCTATTACATTATGACAGACCAGCTAGATCTAATGTCTCTATTACATTATGACAGACCAGCTAGATCTAATGTCTCTATTACATTATGACAGACCAGCTAGATCTAATGTCTCTATTATATTATGACAGACCAGCTAGATCTAATGTCTCTATTACATTATGACAGACCAGCTAGATTTAATGTCTCTATTATATAATGACAGACCAGCTAGATCTAATGTCTCTATTACATTATGACAGACCAGCTAGATCTAATGTCTCTATTATATAATGACAGACCAGCTAGATCTAATGTCTCTATTACATTATGACAGACCAGCTAGATCTAATGTCTCTATTATATTATGACAGACCAGCTAGATCTAATGTCTCTATTACATTATGACAGACCAGCTAGATCTAATGTCTCTATTATATAATGACAGACCAGCTAGATCTAATGTCTCTATTATATTATGACAGACCAGCTAGATCTAATGTCTCTATTATATTATGACAGACCAGCTAGATCTAATGTCTCTATTATATTATGACAGACCAGCTAGATCTAATGTCTCTATTATATAATGACAGACCAGCTAGATCTAATGTCTCTATTACATTATGACAGACCAGCTAGATCTAATGTCTCTATTATATAATGACAGACCAGCTAGATCTAATGTCTCTATTACATTATGACAGACCAGCTAGATCTAATGTCTCTATTATATAATGACAGACCAGCTAGATCTAATGTCTCTATTATATTATGACAGACCAGCTAGATCTAATGTCTCTATTATATTATGACAGACCAGCTAGATCTAATGTCTCTATTACATTATGACAGACCAGCTAGATCTAATGTCTCTATTACATTATGACAGACCAGCTAGATCTAATGTCTCTATTATATTATGACAGACCAGCTAGATCTAATGTCTCTATTATATTATGACAGACCAGCTAGATCTAATGTCTCTATTACATTATGACAGACCAGCTAGATCTAATGTCTCTATTATATTATGACAGACCAGCTAGATCTAATGTCTCTATTACATTATGACAGACCAGCTAGATCTAATGTCTCTATTATATTATGACAGACCAGCTAGATCTAATGTCTCTATTACATTATGACAGACCAGCTAGATCTAATGTCTCTATTATATTATGACAGACCAGCTAGATCTAATGTCTCTATTATATTATGACAGACCAGCTAGATCTAATGTCTCTATTACATTATGACAGACCAGCTAGATCTAATGTCTCTATTATATTATGACAGACCAGCTAGATCTAATGTCTCTATTATATTATGACAGACCAGCTAGATCTAATGTCTCTATTACATTATGACAGACCAGCTAGATCTAATGTCTCTATTACATTATGACAGACCAGCTAGATCTAATGTCTCTATTACATTATGACAGACCAGCTAGATCTAATGTCTCTATTACATTATGACAGACCAGCTAGATCTAATGTCTCTATTATATTATGACAGACCAGCTAGATCTAATGTCTCTATTACATTATGACAGACCAGCTAGATCTAATGTCTCTATTATATTATGACAGACCAGCTAGATCTAATGTCTCTATTATATTATGACAGACCAGCTAGATCTAATGTCTCTATTATATAATGACAGACCAGCTAGATCTAATGTCTCTATTACATTATGACAGACCAGCTAGATCTAATGTCTCTATTATATTATGACAGACCAGCTAGATCTAATGTCTCTATTACATTATGACAGACCAGCTAGATCTAATGTCTCTATTATATTATGACAGACCAGCTAGATCTAATGTCTCTATTATATTATGACAGACCAGCTAGATCTAATGTCTCTATTACATTATGACAGACCAGCTAGATCTAATGTCTCTATTATATTATGACAGACCAGCTAGATCTAATGTCTCTATTACATTATGACAGACCAGCTAGATCTAATGTCTCTATTACATTATGACAGACCAGCTAGATCTAATGTCTCTATTATATTATGACAGACCAGCTAGATCTAATGTCTCTATTATATAATGACAGACCAGCTAGATCTAATGTCTCTATTACATTATGACAGACCAGCTAGATCTAATGTCTCTATTATATTATGACAGACCAGCTAGATCTAATGTCTCTATTATATTATGACAGACCAGCTAGATCTAATGTCTCTATTATATTATGACAGACCAGCTAGATCTAATGTCTCTATTATATTATGACAGACCAGCTAGATCTAATGTCTCTATTATATAATGACAGACCAGCTAGATCTAATGTCTCTATTATATTATGACAGACCAGCTAGATCTAATGTCTCTATTATATTATGACAGACCAGCTAGATCTAATGTCTCTATTATATTATGACAGACCAGCTAGATCTAATGTCTCTATTATATAATGACAGACCAGCTAGATCTAATGTCTCTATTACATTATGACAGACCAGCTAGATCTAATGTCTCTATTATATTATGACAGACCAGCTAGATCTAATGTCTCTATTATATTATGACAGACCAGCTAGATCTAATGTCTCTATTATATTATGACAGACCAGCTAGATCTAATGTCTCTATTATATTATGACAGACCAGCTAGATCTAATGTCTCTATTATATTATGACAGACCAGCTAGATCTAATGTCTCTATTATATTATGACAGACCAGCTAGATCTAATGTCTCTATTATATTATGACAGACCAGCTAGATCTACTGTCTCTATTACATTATGACAGACCAGCTAGATCTACATGTCTCTATTATATTATGACAGACCAGCTAGATCTACTGTCTCTATTATATTATGACAGACCAGCTAGATCTACTGTCTCTATTATATTATGACAGACCAGCTAGATCTAATGTCTCTATTATATTATGACAGACCAGCTAGATCTACATGTCTCTATTATATTATGACAGACCAGCTAGATCTAATGTCTCTATTATATTATGACAGACCAGCTAGATCTAATGTCTCTATTACATTATGACAGACCAGCTAGATCTAATGTCTCTATTATATTATGACAGACCAGCTAGATCTACATGTCTCTATTATATTATGACAGACCAGCTAGATCTACTGTCTCTATTATATTATGACAGACCAGCTAGATCTACTGTCTCTATTATATTATGACAGACCAGCTAGATCTAATGTCTCTATTATATTATGACAGACCAGCTAGATCTA
Organism: Salvelinus alpinus; assembly: GCF_045679555.1. Taxonomy (NCBI): domain Eukaryota; kingdom Metazoa; phylum Chordata; class Actinopteri; order Salmoniformes; family Salmonidae; genus Salvelinus; species Salvelinus alpinus. Next base: position 305,536 of record NW_027256880.1, read on the forward strand.
ATGTCTCTATTACATTATGACAGACCAGCTAGATCTAATGTCTCTATTATATTATGACAGACCAGCTAGATCTAATGTCTCTATTATATTATGACAGACCAGCTAGATCTACTGTCTCTATTATATTATGACAGACCAGCTAGATCTAATGTCTCTATTATATTATGACAGACCAGCTAGATCTAATGTCTCTATTATATTATGACAGACCAGCTAGATCTAATGTCTCTATTACATTATGACAGACCAGCTAGATCTAGTGTCTCTATTATATTATGACAGACCAGCTAGATCTAATGTCTCTATTATATTATGACAGACCAGCTAGATCTAATGTCTCTATTACATTATGACAGACCAGCTAGATCTACTGTCTCTATTATATTATGACAGACCAGCTAGATCTACTGTCTCTATTATATTATGACAGACCAGCTAGATCTAATGTCTCTATTATATTATGACAGACCAGCTAGATCTAATGTCTCTATTATATTATGACAGGCCAGCTAGATCTACTGTCTCTATTATATTATGACAGACCAGCTAGATCTACTGTCTCTATTATATTAGGACAGACCAGCTAGATCTAATGTCTCTATTATATTATGACAGACCAGCTAGATCTACTGTCTCTATTATATTATGACAGACCAGCTAGATATACTGTCTCTATTATATTATGACAGACCAGCTAGATCTACTGCCTCTATTACATTATGACAGACCAGCTAGATCTACTGTCTCTATTATATTATGACAGACCAGCTAGATATACTGTCTCTATTATATTATGACAGACCAGCTATATATACTGTCTCTATTATATTATGACAGACCAGCTAGATCTAATGTCTCTATTATATTATGACAGACCAGCTAGATCTACTGTCTCTATTATATTATGACAGACCAGCTAGATATACTGTCTCTATTATATTATGACAGACCAGCTAGATCTACTGCCTCTATTACATTATGACAGACCAGCTAGATCTACTGTCTCTATTATATTATGACAGACCAGCTAGATATACTGTCTCTATTATATTATGACAGACCAGCTATATATACTGTCTCTATTATATTATGACAGACCAGCTAGATCTAATGTCTCTATTATAATATGACAGACCAGCTAGATCTACAGTATCTATTATATTATGACAGGCCAGCTAGATCTACTGTCTCTATTATTTTATGACAGACCAGCTAGATATACTATCTCTATTATATTATGACAGACCAACTAGATCTAATGTCTCTATTTTATTATGACAGACAAACTAGATCTAATGTATCTATTATATTATGACAGACCAGCTAGATCTACTGTCTCTATTATATTATGACAGACCAGCTAGATCTAATGTCTCTATTACATTATGACAGACCAGCTAGATCTAATGTCTCTATTATATTATGACAGACTAGCTAGATCTACAGTATCTATTATATTATGACAGGCCAGCTAGATCTACTGTCTCTATTATATTATGACAGACCAGCTAGATATACTGTCTCTATTATATTATGACAGACCAGCTAGATCTACTGTCTCTATTATATTATGACAGACCAGCTAGATCTAATGTCTCTATTACATTATGGCAGACCAGCTAGATCTAATGTCTCTATTATATTATGACAGACCAGCTAGATCTAATGTCTCTATTTTATTATGACAGACCAGCTAGATCTACTGTCTCTATTATATTATGACAGACCAGCTAGATATACTGTCTCTATTATATTATGACAGACCAGGTAGATCTAATGTCTCTATTATATTATGACAGACCAGCTAGATCTAAAGTATCTATTATAGTATGACAGGCCAGCTAGATCTACTGTCTCTATTATATTATGACAGACCAGCTAGATCTAATGTCTCTATTACATTATGACAGACCAGGTAGATCTAATGTCTCTATTACATTATGACAGACCAGCTAGATCTAGTGTCTCTATTATATTATGACAGACCAGCTAGATCTAATGTCTCTATTATATTATGACAGACCAGCTAGATCTAATGTCTCTATTATATTATGACAGACCAGCTAGATCTACTGTCTCTATTATATTATGACAGACCAGCTAGATATACTATCTCTATTATATTATGACAGACCAGCTAGATCTAATGTCTCTATTGTATTATGACAGACCAACTAGATCTACAGTATCTATTATATTATGACAGGCCAGCTAGATCTACTGTCTCTATTATATTATGACAGACCAGCTAGATCTAATGTCTCTATTTTATTATGACAGACCAACTAGATCTACAGTATCTATTATATTATGACAGGCCAGCTAGATCTACTGTCTCTATTATATTATGACAGACCAGCTAGATCTAATGTCTCTATTACATTATGACAGACCAGCTAGATCTAATGTCTCTATTATATTATGACAGACTAGCTAGATCTACAGTATCTATTATATTATGACAGGCCAGCTAGATCTACTGTCTCTATTATATTATGACAGACCAGCTAGATCTAATGTCTCTATTACATTATGGCAGACCAGCTAGATCTACTGTCTCTATAATATTATGACAGACCAGCTAGATCTAATGTCTCTATTACATTATGACAGACCAGCTAGATCTAATGTCTCTATTATATTATGACAGACCAGCTAGATCTAGTGTCTCTATTATATTATGACAGACCAGCTAGATCTAATGTCTCTATTATATTATGACAGACCAGCTAGATCTAATGTCTCTATTACATTATGACAGACCAGCTAGATCTACTGTCTCTATTATATTATGACAGACCAGCTAGATATACTATCTCTATTATATTATGACAGACCAGCTAGATCTAATGTCTCTATTTTATTATGACAGACCAACTAGATCTACAGTATCTATTATATTATGACAGGCCAGCTAGATCTACTGTCTCTATTATATTATGACAGACCAGCTAGATCTAATGTCTCTATTTTATTATGACAGACCAACTAGATCTACAGTATCTATTATATTATGACAGGCCAGCTAGATCTACTGTCTCTATTATATTATGACAGACCAGCTAGATCTAATGTCTCTATTACATTATGACAGACCAGCTAGATCTAATGTCTCTATTATATTATGACAGACTAGCTAGATCTACAGTATCTATTATATTATGACAGACCAGCTAGATCTACTGTCTCTATTATATTATGACAGACCAGCTAGATCTAATGTCTCTATTACATTATGGCAGACCAGCTAGATCTATTGTCTCTATTATATTATGACAATGCCAGCTAGATCTACTGTCTCTATTATATTATGACAGAACAGCTAGATATACTGTCTCTATTATATTATGACAGACCAGCTAGATCTAATGTCTCTATTACATTATGGCAGACCAGCTAGATCTAATGTCTCTATTATATTATGACAGGCCAGCTAGATCTACTGTCTCTATTATATTATGACAGACCAGCTAGATATACTGTCTCTATTATATAATGACAGACCAGCTAGATCTACTGCCTCTATTATATTATGACAGACCAGCTAGATCTAATGTCTCTATTATATTATGACAGACCAGCTAGATCTACTGTCTCTATTATATTATGACAGACCAGCTAGATCTAATGTCTCTATTATATTATGACAGACCAGCTAGATCTACTGTCTCTATTATATTATGACAGACCAGCTAGATCTACTGTCTCTATTATATTATGACAGACCAGCTAGATCTAATGTCTCTATTATATTATGACAGACCAGCTAGATCTACTGTCTCTATTATATTATGACAGACCAGCTAGATCTACTGTCTCTATTATATTATGACAGACCAGCTAGATATACTGTCTCTATTATATTATGACAGACCAGCTAGATCTACTGTCTCTATTATAATATGACAGACCAGCTAGATCTAATGTCTCTATTACATTATGGCAGACCAGCTAGATCTAATGTCTCTATTATATTATGACAGACCAGCTAGATCTAATGTCTCTATAATATTATGACAGACCAGCTAGATCTAATGTCTCTATTACATTATGACAGACCAGGTAGATCTAATGTCTCTATTACATTATGACAGACCAGCTAGATCTAGTGTCTCTATTATATTATGACAGACCAGCTAGATCTAATGTCTCTATTATATTATGACAGACCAGCTAGATCTAATGTCTCTATTACATTATGACAGACCAGCTAGATCTACTGTCTCTATTATATTATGACAGACCAGCTAGATATACTATCTCTATTATATTATGACAGACCAGCTAGATCTAATGTCTCTATTTTATTATGACAGACCAACTAGATCTACAGTATCTATTATATTATGACAGGCCAGCTAGATCTACTGTCTCTATTATATTATGACAGACCAGCTAGATCTAATGTCTCTATTTTATTATGACAGACCAACTAGATCTAATGTCTCTATTATATTATGACAGACCAGCTAGATCTACTGTCTCTATTATATTATGACAGACCAGCTAGATCTAATGTCTCTATTACATTATGGCAGACCAGCTAGATCTAATGTCTCTATTATATTATGACAGACCAGCTAGATCTAATGTCTCTATTATATTATGACAGACCAGCTAGATCTAATGTCTCTATTACATTATGACAGACCAGGTAGATCTAATGTCTCTATTACATTATGACAGACCAGCTAGATCTAGTGTCTCTATTATATTATGACAGACCAGCTAGATCTAATGTCTCTATTATATTATGACAGACCAGCTAGATCTAATGTCTCTATTACATTATGACAGACCAGCTAGATCTACTGTCTCTATTATATTATGACAGACCAGCTAGATCTACTGTCTCTATTATATTATGACAGACCAGCTAGATCTAATGTCTCTATTCTATTATGACAGACCAACTAGATCTAATGTCTCTATTACATTATGACAGGCCAGCTAGATCTAATGTCTCTATTATATTATGACAGACCAGCTAGATCTAATGTCTCTATTTTATTATGACAGACCAGCTAGATCTAATGTCTCTATTATATTATGACAGACCAGCTAGATCTACTGTCTCTATTATATTATGACAGACCAGCTAGATCTAATGTCTCTATTACATTATGACAGACCAGCTAGATCTAATGTCTCTATTATATTATGACAGACCAGCTAGATCTACTGTCTCTATTATATAATGACAGACCAGCTAGATCTACTGTCTCTATTATATTATGACAGACCAGCTAGATCTAATGTCTCTATTATATTATGACAGACCAGCTAGATCTATTGTCTCTATTATATTATGACAGACCAGCTAGATCTACTGTCTCTATTATATTATGACAGACCAGCTAGATCTAATGTCTCTATTATATTATGACAGACCAGCTAGATCTAATGTCTCTATTACATTATGACAGACCAGCTAGATCTAATGTCTCTATTATATTATGACAGACCAGCTAGATCTACTGTCTCTATTATATTATGACAGACCAGCTAGATCTACTGTCTCTATTATATTATGACAGACCAGCTAGATCTAATGTCTCTATTATATTATGACAGACCAGCTAGATCTAATGTCTCTATTATATTATGACAGACCAGCTAGATCTACTGTCTCTATTATATTATGACAGACCAGCTAGATCTAATGTCTCTATTATATTATGACAGACCAGCTAGATCTACTGTCTCTATTATATTATGACAGACCAGCTAGATCTACTGTCTCTATTATATTATGACAGACCAGCTAGATCTAATGTCTCTATTATATTATGACAGACCAGCTAGATCTACTGTCTCTATTATATTATGACAGACCAGCTAGATCTAATGTCTCTATTATATTATGACAGACCAGCTAGATCTACTGTCTCTATTATATTATGACAGACCAGCTAGATCTACTGTCTCTATTATATTATGACAGACCAGCTAGATCTAATGTCTCTATTATATTATGACAGACCAGCTAGATCTAATGTCTCTATTATATTATGACAGACCAGCTAGATCTAATGTCTCTATTATATTATGACAGACCAGCTAGATCTAATGTCTCTATTATATTATGACAGACCAGCTAGATCTACATGTCTCTATTATATTATGACAGACCAGCTAGATCTACTGTCTCTATTATATTATGACAGACCAGCTAGATCTAATGTCTCTATTACATTATGACAGACCAGCTAGATCTAATGTCTCTATTATATTATGACAGACCAGCTAGATCTAATGTCTCTATTACATTATGACAGACCAGCTAGATCTACTGTCTCTATTATATTATGACAGACCAGCTAGATCTACTGTCTCTATTATATTATGACAGACCAGCTAGATCTAATGTCTCTATTATATTATGACAGACCAGCTAGATCTAATGTCTCTATTATATTATGACAGACCAGCTAGATCTACTGTCTCTATTATATTATGACAGACCAGCTAGATCTAATGTCTCTATTATATTATGACAGACCAGCTAGATCTAATGTCTCTATTATATTATGACAGACCAGCTAGATCTAATGTCTCTATTACATTATGACAGACCAGCTAGATCTAATGTCTCTATTATATTATGACAGACCAGCTAGATCTACTGTCTCTATTATATTATGACAGACCAGCTAGATCTAATGTCTCTATTATATTATGACAGACCAGCTAGATCTAATGTCTCTATTATATTATGACAGACCAGCTAGATCTAATGTCTCTATTATATTATGACAGACCAGCTAGATCTACTGTCTCTATTATATTATGACAGACCAGCTAGATCTACTGTCTCTATTATATTATGACAGACCAGCTAGATCTAATGTCTCTATTATATTATGACAGACCAGCTAGATCTAATGTCTCTATTACATTATGACAGACCAGCTAGATCTAATGTCTCTATTACATTATGACAGACCAGCTAGATCTAATGTCTCTATTATATTATGACAGACCAGCTAGATCTAATGTCTCTATTATATTATGACAGACCAGCTAGATCTAATGTCTCTATTACATTATGACAGACCAGCTAGATCTAATGTCTCTATTATATTATGACAGACCAGCTAGATCTAATGTCTCTATTATATTATGACAGACCAGCTAGATCTAATGTCTCTATTATATTATGACAGACCAGCTAGATCTAATGTCTCTATTATATTATGACAGACCAGCTAGATCTAATGTCTCTATTATATTATGACAGACCAGCTAGATCTAATGTCTCTATTACATTATGACAGACCAGCTAGATCTAATGTCTCTATTATATTATGACAGACCAGCTAGATCTAATGTCTCTATTACATTATGACAGACCAGCTAGATCTACATGTCTCTATTATATTATGACAGACCAGCTAGATCTAATGTCTCTATTACATTATGACAGACCAGCTAGATCTAATGTCTCTATTACATTATGACAGACCAGCTAGATCTAATGTCTCTATTATATTATGACAGACCAGCTAGATCTAATGTCTCTATTACATTATGACAGACCAGCTAGATCTACTGTCTCTATTATATTATGACAGACCAGCTAGATCTAATGTCTCTATTATATTATGACAGACCAGCTAGATCTAATGTCTCTATTACATTATGACAGGCCAGCTAGATCTACTGTCTCTATTATATTATGACAGACCAGCTAGATCTACTGTCTCTATTATATTATGACAGACCAGCTAGATCTAATGTCTCTATTATATTATGACAGACCAGCTAGATCTAATGTCTCTATTACATTATGACAGGCCAGCTAGATCTACTGTCTCTATTATATTATGACAGACCAGCTAGATATACTGTCTCTATTATATTATGACAGACCAGCTAGATCTACTGTCTCTATTATATTATGACAGACCAGCTAGATCTAATGTCTCTATTATATTATGACAGACCAGCTAGATCTACTGTCTCTATTATATTATGACAGACCAGCTAGATCTAATGTCTCTATTATATTATGACAGACCAGCTAGATCTACTGTCTCTATTATATTATGACAGACCAGCTAGATCTACTGTCTCTATTATATTATGACAGACCAGCTAGATCTAATGTCTCTATTATATTATGACAGACCAGCTAGATCTACTGTCTCTATTATATTATGACAGACCAGCTAGATCTACTGTCTCTATTATATTATGACAGACCAGCTAGATCTAATGTCTCTATTATAGTATGACAGACCAGCTAGATCTACTGTCTCTATTATATTATGACAGACCAGCTAGATCTAATGTCTCTATTACATTATGACAGACCAGCTAGATCTAATGTCTCTATTATATTATGACAGACCAGCTAGATCTAATGTCTCTATTTTATTATGACAGACCAGCTAGATCTACTGTCTCTATTATATTATGACAGACCAGCTAGATCTACTGTCTCTATTATATTATGACAGACCAGGTAGATCTACTGTCTCTATTATATTATGACAGACCAGCTAGATCTAATGTCTCTATTATATTATGACAGACCAGCTAGATCTACTGTCTCTATTATATTATGACAGACCAGCTAGATCTACTGTCTCTATTATATTATGACAGACCAGCTAGATCTACTGTCTCTATTATATTATGACAGACCAGCTAGATCTAATGTCTCTATTTTATTATGACAGACCAACTAGATCTACAGTATCTATTATATTATGACAGGCCAGCTAGATCTACTGTCTCTATTATATTATGACAGACCAGCTAGATCTAATGTCTCTATTACATTATGACAGACCAGCTAGATCTAATGTCTCTATTATATTATGACAGACTAGCTAGATCTACAGTATCTATTATATTATGACAGGCCAGCTAGATCTACTGTCTCTATTACATTATGACAGACCAGCTAGATCTAATGTCTCTATTACATTATGGCAGACCAGCTAGATCTATTGTCTCTATTATATTATGACAGGCCAGCTAGATCTACTGTCTCTATTATATTATGACAGACCAGCTAGATATACTGTCTCTATTATATTATGACAGACCAGCTAGATCTAATGTCTCTATTACATTATGGCAGACCAGCTAGATCTAATGTCTCTATTATATTATGACAGGCCAGCTAGATCTACTGTCTCTATTATATTATGACAGACCAGCTAGATATACTGTCTCTATTATATAATGACAGACCAGCTAGATCTACTGCCTCTATTATATTATGACAGACCAGCTAGATCTAATGTCTCTATTATATTATGACAGACCAGCTAGATCTACTGTCTCTATTATATTATGACAGACCAGCTAGATCTAATGTCTCTATTATATTATGACAGACCAGCTAGATCTACTGTCTCTATTACATTATGACAGACCAGCTAGATCTAATGTCTCTATTATATTATGACAGACCAGCTAGATCTAATGTCTCTATTATATTATGACAGACCAGCTAGATCTACTGTCTCTATTATAATATGACAGACCAGCTAGATATACTGTCTCTATTATATTATGACAGACCAGCTAGATCTACTGTCTCTATTATAGTATGACAGACCAGCTAGATCTACTGTCTCTATTATATTATGACAGACCAGCTAGATCTAATGTCTCTATTACATTATGGCAGACCAGCTAGATCTACTGTCTCTATTATATTATGACAGACCAGCTAGATCTAATGTCTCTTTTATATTATGACAGACCAGCTAGATCTACTGTCTCTATTATATTATGACAGACCAGCTAGATATACTGTCTCTATTATATTATGACAGACCAGGTAGATCTAATGTCTCTATTATATTATGACAGACCAGCTAGATCTAATGTCTCTATTATATTATGACAGACCAGCTAGATCTACATGTCTCTATTATATTATGACAGACCAGCTAGATCTACTGTCTCTATTATATTATGACAGACCAGCTAGATCTAATGTCTCTATTATATTATGACAGACCAGCTAGATCTAATGTCTCTATTATATTATGACAGACCAGCTAGATCTACTGTCTCTATTATATTATGACAGACCAGCTAGATATACTGTCTCTATTATATTATGACAGACCAGCTAGATCTACTGCCTCTATTACATTATGACAGACCAGCTAGATCTACTGTCTCTATTATATTATGACAGACCAGCTAGATCTACTGTCTCTATTATATTATGACAGACCAGCTAGATATACTGTCTCTATTATATTATGACAGACCAGCTAGATCTAATGTCTCTATTATATTATGACAGACCAGCTAGATCTAATGTCTCTATTATATTATGACAGACCAGCTAGATCTACATGTCTCTATTATATTATGACAGACCAGCTAGATCTACTGTCTCTATTATATTATGACAGACCAGCTAGATCTAATGTCTCTATTATATTATGACAGACCAGCTAGATCTAATGTCTCTATTATATTATGACAGACCAGCTAGATCTACTGTCTCTATTATATTATGACAGACCAGCTAGATATACTGTCTCTATTATATTATGACAGACCAGCTAGATCTAATGTCTCTATTACATTATGACAGACCAGCTAGATCTACTGTCTCTATTATATTATGACAGACCAGCTAGATATACTGTCTCTATTATATTATGACAGACCAGCTAGATATACTGTCTCTATTATATTAGGACAGACCAGCTAGATCTAATGTCTCTATTATATTATGACAGACCAGCTAGATCTACTGTCTCTATTATATTATGACAGACCAGCTAGATATACTGTCTCTATTATATTATGACAGACCAGCTAGATCTACTGCCTCTATTACATTATGACAGACCAGCTAGATCTACTGTCTCTATTATATTATGACAGACCAGCTAGATATACTGTCTCTATTATATTATGACAGACCAGCTAGATCTACTGTCTCTATTATATTATGACAGACCAGCTAGATCTAATGTCTCTATTATATTATGACAGACCAGCTAGATCTACTGTCTCTATTATATTATGACAGACCAGCTAGATATACTGTCTCTATTATATTATGACAGACCAGCTAGATCTACTGCCTCTATTACATTATGACAGACCAGCTAGATCTACTGTCTCTATTATATTATGACAGACCAGCTAGATATACTGTCTCTATTATATTATGACAGACCAGCTATATATACTGTCTCTATTATATTATGACAGACCAGCTAGATCTAATGTCTCTATTATAATATGACAGACCAGCTAGATCTACAGTATCTATTATATTATGACAGGCCAGCTAGATCTACTGTCTCTATTATATTATGACAGACCAGCTAGATATACTATCTCTATTATATTATGACAGACCAACTAGATCTAATGTCTCTATTTTATTATGACAGACAAACTAGATCTACAGTATCTATTATATTATGACAGGCCAGCTAGATCTACTGTCTCTATTATATTATGACAGACCAGCTAGATCTAATGTCTCTATTACATTATGACAGACCAGCTAGATCTAATGTCTCTATTATATTATGACAGACTAGCTAGATCTACAGTATCTATTATATTATGACAGGCCAGCTAGATCTACTGTCTCTATTATATTATGACAGACCAGCTAGATATACTGTCTCTATTATATTATGACAGACCAGCTAGATCTACTGTCTCTATTATATTATGACAGACCAGCTAGATCTAATGTCTCTATTACATTATGGCAGACCAGCTAGATCTAATGTCTCTATTATATTATGACAGACCAGCTAGATCTAATGTCTCTATTTTATTATGACAGACCAGCTAGATCTACTATCTCTATTATATTATGACAGACCAGCTAGATATACTGTCTCTATTATATTATGACAGACCAGGTAGATCTAATGTCTCTATTATATTATGACAGACCAGCTAGATCTAAAGTATATATTATAGTATGACAGGCCAGCTAGATCTACTGTCTCTATAATATTATGACAGACCAGCTAGATCTAATGTCTCTATTACATTATGACAGACCAGGTAGATCTAATGTCTCTATTACATTATGACAGACCAGCTAGATCTAGTGTCTCTATTATATTATGACAGACCAGCTAGATCTAATGTCTCTATTATATTATGACAGACCAGCTAGATCTAATGTCTCTATTATATTATGACAGACCAGCTAGATCTAATGTCTCTATTATATTATGACAGACCAGCTAGATATACTATCTCTATTATATTATGACAGACCAGCTAGATCTAATGTCTCTATTTTATTATGACAGACCAACTAGATCTACAGTATCTATTATATTATGACAGGCCAGCTAGATCTACTGTCTCTATTATATTATGACAGACCAGCTAGATCTAATGTCTCTATTTTATTATGACAGACCAACTAGATCTACAGTATCTATTATATTATGACAGGCCAGCTAGATCTACTGTCTCTATTATATTATGACAGACCAGCTAGATCTAATGTCTCTATTACATTATGACAGACCAGCTAGATCTAATGTCTCTATTATATTATGACAGACTAGCTAGATCTACAGTATCTATTATATTATGACAGACCAGCTAGATCTACTGTCTCTATTATATTATGACAGACCAGCTAGATCTAATGTCTCTATTACATTATGGCAGACCAGCTAGATCTAATGTCTCTATTATATTATGACAGGCCAGCTAGATCTACTGTCTCTATTATATTATGACAGACCAGCTAGATATACTGTCTCTATTATATTATGACAGACCAGCTAGATCTAATGTCTCTATTACATTATGGCAGACCAGCTAGATCTAATGTCTCTATTATATTATGACAGGCCAGCTAGATCTACTGTCTCTATTATATTATGACAGACCAGCTAGATATACTGTCTCTATTATATAATGACAGACCAGCTAGATCTACTGCCTCTATTATATTATGACAGACCAGCTAGATCTAATGTCTCTATTATATTATGACAGACCAGCTAGATCTACTGTCTCTATTATATTATGACAGACCAGCTAGATCTAATGTCTCTATTATATTATGACAGACCAGCTAGATCTACTGTCTCTATTATATTATGACAGACCAGCTAGATCTACTGTCTCTATTATATTATGACAGACCAGCTAGATCTAATGTCTCTATTATATTATGACAGACCAGCTAGATCTACTGTCTCTATTATATTATGACAGACCAGCTAGATATACTGTCTCTATTATATTATGACAGACCAGCTAGATCTACTGTCTCTATTATATTATGACAGACCAGCTAGATCTACTGTCTCTATTATATTATGACAGACCAGCTAGATCTAATGTCTCTATTACATTATGGCAGACCAGCTAGATCTACTGTCTCTATTATATTATGACAGACCAGCTAGATATACTGTCTCTATTATATTATGACAGACCAGCTAGATATACTGTCTCTATTATATTATGACAGACCAGCTAGATATACTGTCTCTATTATATTATGACAGACCAGCTAGATATACTGTCTCTATTATATTATGACAGACCAGCTAGATCTACTGTCTCTATTATAATATGACAGACCAGCTAGATCTAATGTCTCTATTACATTATGGCAGACCAGCTAGATCTAATGTCTCTATTATATTATGACAGACCAGCTAGATCTAATGTCTCTATAATATTATGACAGACCAGCTAGATCTAATGTCTCTATTATATTATGACAGACCAGGTAGATCTAATGTCTCTATTACATTATGGCAGACCAGCTAGATCTAATGTCTCTATTATATTATGACAGACCAGCTAGATCTACTGTCTCTATTACATTATGACAGACCAGCTAGATCTAATGTCTCTATTATATTATGACAGACCAGCTAGATCTACTGTCTCTATTATATTATGACAGACCAGCTAGATATACTATCTCTATTATATTATGACAGACCAGCTAGATCTAATGTCTCTATTTTATTATGACAGACCAACTAGATCTACAGTATCTATTATATTATGACAGGCCAGCTAGATCTACTGTCTCTATTATATTATGACAGACCAGCTAGATCTAATGTCTCTATTTTATTATGACAGACCAGCTAGATCTACAGTATCTATTATATTATGACAGGCCAGCTAGATCTACTGTCTCTATTATATTATGACAGACCAGCTAGATCTAATGTCTCTATTACATTATGACAGACCAGCTAGATCTAATGTCTCTATTATATTATGACAGACTAGCTAGATCTACAGTATCTATTATATTATGACAGACCAGCTAGATCTACTGTCTCTATTATATTATGACAGACCAGCTAGATCTAATGTCTCTATTACATTATGGCAGACCAGCTAGATCTAATGTCTCTATTATATTATGACAGGCCAGCTAGATCTACTGTCTCTATTATATTATGACAGACCAGCTAGATATACTGTCTCTATTATATTATGACAGACCAGCTAGATCTAATGTCTCTATTACATTATGGCAGACCAGCTAGATCTAATGTCTCTATTATATTATGACAGGCCAGCTAGATCTACTGTCTCTATTATATTATGACAGACCAGCTAGATATACTGTCTCTATTATATAATGACAGACCAGCTAGATCTACTGCCTCTATTATATTATGACAGACCAGCTAGATCTAATGTCTCTATTATATTATGACAGACCAGCTAGATCTACTGTCTCTATTATATTATGACAGACCAGCTAGATCTAATGTCTCTATTATATTATGACAGACCAGCTAGATCTACTGTCTCTATTATATTATGACAGACCAGCTAGATCTACTGTCTCTATTATATTATGACAGACCAGCTAGATCTAATGTCTCTATTATATTATGACAGACCAGCTAGATCTACTGTCTCTATTATATTATGACAGACCAGCTAGATATACTGTCTCTATTATATTATGACAGACCAGCTAGATATACTGTCTCTATTATAGTATGACAGACCAGCTAGATCTACTGTCTCTATTATATTATGACAGACCAGCTAGATCTAATGTCTCTATTACATTATGGCAGACCAGCTAGATCTAATGTCTCTATTATATTATGACAGACCAGCTAGATCTAATGTCTCTATTTTATTATGACAGACCAGCTAGATCTACTGTCTCTATTATATTATGACAGACCAGCTAGATATACTTTCTCTATTATATTATGACAGACCAGGTAGATCTAATGTCTCTATTATATTATGACAGACCAGCTAGATCTAATGTCTCTATTATAGTATGACAGGCCAGCTAGATCTACTGTCTCTATAATATTATGACAGACCAGCTAGATCTAATGTCTCTATTACATTATGACAGACCAGGTAGATCGAATGTCTCTATTACATTATGACAGACCAGCTAGATCTAGTGTCTCTATTATATTATGACAGACCAGCTAGATCTAATGTCTCTATTATATTATGACAGACCAGCTAGATCTAATGTCTCTATTACATTATGACAGACCAGCTAGATTTACTGTCTCTATTATATTATGACAGACCAGCTAGATATACTATCTCTATTATATTATGACAGACCAGCTAGATCTAATGTCTCTATTTTATTATGACAGACCAACTAGATCTACAGTATCTATTATATTATGACAGGCCAGCTAGATCTACTGTCTCTATTATATTATGACAGACTAGCTAGATCTACAGTATCTATTATATTATGACAGACCAGCTAGATCTAATTTCTCTATTATAATATGACAGACCAGCTAGATCTAATGTCTCTATTACATTATGGCAGACCAGCTAGATCTAATGTCTCTATTATATTATGACAGGCCAGCTAGATCTACTGTCTCTATTATATTATGACAGACAAGCTAGATATACTGTCTCTATTATATAATGACAGACCAGCTAGATCTACTGCCTCTATTATATTATGACAGACCAGCTAGATCTAGTGTCTCTATTATATTATGACAGACCAGCTAGATCTACTGTCTCTATTATATTATGACAGACCAGCTAGATATACTGTCTCTATTATATTATGACAGACCAGCTAGATCTAATGTCTCTATTATATTATGACAGACCAGCTAGATCTACTGTCTCTATTATATTATGACAGACCAGCTAGATATACTGTCTCTATTATATTATGACAGACCAGCTAGATCTAATGTCTCTATTACATTATGACAGACCAGGTAGATCTAATGTCTCTATTACATTATGACAGACCAGCTAGATCTAGTGTCTCTATTATATTATGACAGACCAGCTAGATCTAATGTCTCTATTATATTATGACAGACCAGCTAGATCTAATGTCTCTATTACATTATGACAGACCAGCTAGATCTACTGTCTCAATTATATTATGACAGACCAGCTAGATATACTATCTCTATTATATTATGACAGACCAGCTAGATCTAATGTCTCTATTTTATTATGACAGACCAACTAGATCTACAGTATCTATTATATTATGACAGGCCAGCTAGATCTACTGTCTCTATTATATTATGACAGACCAGCTAGATCTAATGTCTCTATTTTATTATGACAGACCAACTAGATCTACAGTATCTATTATATTATGACAGGCCAGCTAGATCTACTGTCTCTATTATATTATGACAGACCAGCTAGATCTAATGTCTCTATTATATTATGACAGACCAGCTAGATCTAATGTCTCTATTATATTATGACAGACCAGCTAGATCTACTGTCTCTATTACATTATGACAGACCAGCTAGATCTACTGTCTCTATTATATTATGACAGACCAGCTAGATCTACTGCCTCTATTATATTATGACAGACCAGCTAGATCTAATGTCTCTATTATATTATGACAGACCAGCTAGATCTACTGTCTCTATTATATTATGACAGACCAGCTAGATCTAATGTCTCTATTATATTATGACAGACCAGCTAGATCTACTGTCTCTATTATATTATGACAGACCAGCTAGATCTACTGTCTCTATTATATTATGACAGACCAGCTAGATCTAATGTCTCTATTATATTATGA
>NW_027256880.1:322680-386142 GCF_045679555.1 Salvelinus alpinus
AGCTGTACTGTCATAATATAATAGAGACAGTAGATCTAGCTGGCGTGTCATAATATAATAGAGACATTAGATCTAGCTGGTCTGCCATAATGTAATAGAGACATTAGATCTAGCTGGTCTGTCATAATATAATAGAGACAGTAGATCTAGCTGGTCTGTCATAATATAATAGATACTGTAGATCTAGCTAGTCTGTCATAATATAATAGAGACATTAGATCTAGCTGGTCTGTCATAATGTAATAGAGACATTAGATCTAGCTGGTCTGTCATAATATAATAGAGACAGTAGATCTAGCTGGCCTGTCATAATATAATAGAGACAGTAGATCTAGCTGGTCTGTCATAATGTAATAGAGACACTAGATCTAGCTGGTCTGTCATAATGTAATAGAGACATTAGATCTACCTGGTCTGTCATAATGTAATAGAGACATTAGATCTAGCTGGTCTGTCATAATATTATAGAGACAGTAGATCTAGCTGGCCTGTCATACTATAATATAAACTTTAGATCTAGCTGGTCTGTCATAATATAATAGAGACATTAGATCTAGCTGGTCTGTCATAATATAATAGAGACATTAGATCTAGCTGGTCTGTCATAATATAATAGAGACATGTAGATCTAGCTGGTCTGTCATAATATAATAGAGACATTAGATCTAGCTGGTCTGTCATAATATAATAGAGACATTAGATCTAGCTGGTCTGTCATAATGTAATAGAGACATTAGATCTAGCTGGTCTGTCATAATATAATAGAGACAGTAGATCTAGCTGGTCTGTCATAATATAATAGAGACAGTAGATCTAGCTGGTCTGTCATAATATAATAGAGACAGTAGATCTAGCTGGTCTGTCATAATATAATAGAGACATTAGATCTAGCTGGTCTGTCATAATATAATAGAGACATTAGATCTAGCTGGTCTGTCATAATATAATAGAGACAGTAGATCTAGCTGGCCTGTCATAATATAATAGATACTGTAGATCTAGCTGGTCTGTCATAATATAATAGAGACATTAGATCTAGCTGGTCTGTCATAATATAATAGAGACAGTAGATCTAGCTGGTCTGTCATAATATAATAGAGACTGTAGATCTAGCTGGTCTGTCATAATATAATAGAGACATTAGATCTAGCTGGTCTGTCATAATATAATAGAGACATTAGATCTAGCTGGTCTGTCATAATATAATAGAGACAGTAGATCTAGCTGGTCTGTCATAATATAATAGAGACACTAGATCTAGCTGGTCTGTCATAATGTAATAGAGACATTAGATCTACCTGGTCTGTCATAATGTAATAGAGACATTAGATCTAGCTGGTCTGTCATAATATTATAGAGACAGTATATCTAGCTGGCCTGTCATACTATAATATATACTTTAGATCTAGCTGGTCTGTCATAATATAATAGAGACATTAGATCTACCTGGTCTGTCATAATATAATAGAGACAGTATATCTAGCTGGTCTGTCATAATATAATAGAGATAGTAGATCTAGCTGGTCTGTCATAATAAAATAGAGACATTAGATCTAGCTGGTCTGTCATAATATAATAGAGACATTAGATCTAGCTGGTCTGCCATAATGTAATAGAGACATTAGATCTAGCTGGTCTGTCATAATATAATAGAGACAGTAGATCTAGCTGGTCTGTCATAATATAATAGAGACAGTATATCTAGCTGGTCTGTCATAATATAATAGAGACAGTAGATCTAGCTGGCCTGTCATAATATAATAGATACTGTAGATCTAGCTAGTCTGTCATAATATAATAGAGACATTAGATCTAGCTGGTCTGTCATAATGTAATAGAGACATTAGATCTAGCTGGTCTGTCATAATATAATAGAGACAGTAGATCTAGCTGGCCTGTCATAATATAATATATACTGTAGATCTAGCTGGTCTGTCATAATAAAATAGAGACATTAGATCTAGCTGGTCTGTCATAATATAATAGAGACAGTATATCTAGCTGGTCTGTCATAAAATAATAGAGACAGTAGATCTAGCTGGCCTGTCATAATATAATAGATACTGTAGATCTAGCTGGTCTGTCATATTATAATAGAGACATTAGATCTAGCTGGTCTGTCATAATATAATAGAGACAGTATATCTAGCTGGTCTGTCATAATATAATAGAGACAGTATATCTAGCTGGTCTGTCATAATATAATAGAGACAGTAGATCTAGCTGGTCTGTCATAATGTAATAGAGGCAGTAGATCTAGCTGGTCTGTCATAATATAATAGAGACAGTATATCTAGCTGGTCTGTCATAATATAATAGAGACAGTAGATCTAGCTGGTCTGTCATAATATAATAGAGACATTAGATCTAGCTGGTCTGTCATAATATAATAGAGACATTAGATCTAGCTGGTCTTTCATAATATAATAGAGACAGTAGATCTAGCTGGCCTGTCATACTATAATAGATACTGTAGATCTAGCTGGTCTGTCATAATATAATAGAGACATTATATCTAGCTGGTCTGTCATAATATAATAGAGACAGTAGATCTAGCTGGTCTGTCATAATATAATAGAGACAGTAGATCTAGCTGGCCTGTCATAATATAATAGATACTGTAGATCTAGCTGGTCTGTCATAATATAATAGAGACATTAGATCTAGCTGGTCTGTCATAATATAATAGAGACAGTATATCTAGCTGGTCTGTCATAATGTAATAGAGACAGTAGATCTAGCTGGTCTGTCATAATATAATAGAGACATTAGATCTAGCTGGTCTGTCATAATATAATAGAGACATTATATCTAGCTGGTCTGTAATAATATAATAGAGACAGTAGATCTAGCAGGCCTGTCATAATATAATAGATACTGTAGATCTAGTTGGTCTGTCATAATAAAATAGAGACATTAGATCTAGCTGGTCTGTCATAATAAAATAGAGACATTAGATCTAGCTGGTCTGTCATAATATAATAGAGACAGTAGATCTAGCTGGTCTGTCATAATGTAATAGAGACATTAGATCTAGCTGGTCTGTCTTAATATAATAGAGACATTAGATCTAGCTGGTCTGTCATAATATAATAGAGACACTAGATCTAGCTGGTCTGTCATAATATAATAGAGACATTAGATCTAGCTGGTCTGTCATAATATAATAGAGACATTAGATCTAGCTGGTCTGTCATAATATAATAGAGACAGTAGATCTAGCTGGTCTGTCATAATATAATAGAGACATTAGATCTAGCTGGTCTGCCATAATGTAATAGAGACATTAGATCTAGCTGGTCTGTCATAATATAATAGAGACAGTAGATCTAGCTGGTCTGTCATAATGTAATAGAGACATTAGATCTAGCTGGTCTGTCATAATATAATAGAGACATTAGATCTAGCTGGTCTGTCATAATGTAATAGAGACATTAGATCTAGCTGGTCTGTCATAATATAATAGAGACAGTAGATCTAGCTGGCCTGTCATAATGTAATAGAGACATTAGATCTAGCTGGTCTGTCATAATATAATAGAGACATTAGATCTAGCTGGTCTGTCATAATGTAATAGAGACATTAGATCTAGCTGGTCTGTCATAATGTAATAGAGACATTAGATCTAGCTGGTCTGTCATAATGTAATAGAGACATTAGATCTAGCTGGTCTGTCATAATATAATAGAGACATTAGATCTAGCTGGTCTGTCATAATATAATAGAGACATTAGATCTAGCTGGTCTGTCATAATGTAATAGAGACATTAGATCTAGCTGGTCTGTCATAATGTAATAGAGACATTAGATCTAGCTGGTCTGTCATAATATAATAGAGACATTAGATCTAGCTGGTCTGTCATAATGTAATAGAGACATTAGATCTAGCTGGTCTGTCATAATGTAATAGAGACATTAGATCTAGCTGGTCTGTCATAATGTAATAGAGACAGTAGATCTAGCTGGTCTGTCATAATATAATAGAGACATTAGATCTAGCTGGTCTGTCATAATGTAATAGAGACATTAGATCTAGCTGGTCTGTCATAATATAATAGAGACATTAGATCTAGCTGGTCTGTCATAATGTAATAGAGACATTAGATCTAGCTGGTCTGTCATTAATATAATAGAGACATTAGATCTAGCTGGTCTGTCATAATATAATAGAGACATTAGATCTAGCTGGTCTGTCATAATATAATAGAGACATTAGATCTAGCTGGTCTGTCATAATGTAATAGAGACATTAGATCTAGCTGGTCTGTCATAATATAATAGAGACATTAGATCTAGCTGGTCTGTCATAATGTAATAGAGACATTAGATCTAGCTGGTCTGTCATAATATAATAGAGACATTAGATCTAGCTGGTCTGTCATAATATAATAGAGACATTAGATCTAGCTGGTCTGTCATAATATAATAGAGACATTAGATCTAGCTGGTCTGTCATAATGTAATAGAGACATTAGATCTAGCTGGTCTGTCATAATATAATAGAGACATTAGATCTAGCTGGTCTGTCATAATATAATAGAGACATTAGATCTAGCTGGTCTGTCATAATGTAATAGAGACATTAGATCTAGCTGGTCTGTCATAATGTAATAGAGACATTAGATCTAGCTGGTCTGTCATAATATAATAGAGACATTAGATCTAGCTGGTCTGTCATAATGTAATAGAGACATTAGATCTAGCTGGTCTGTCATAATGTAATAGAGACATTAGATCTAGCTGGTCTGTCATAATGTAATAGAGACATTAGATCTAGCTGGTCTGTCATAATATAATAGAGACATTAGATCTAGCTGGTCTGTCATAATATAATAGAGACATTAGATCTAGCTGGTCTGTCATAATATAATAGAGACATTAGATCTAGCTGGTCTGTCATAATGTAATAGAGACATTAGATCTAGCTGGTCTGTCATAATATAATAGAGACATTAGATCTAGCTGGTCTGTCATAATATAATAGAGACATTAGATCTAGCTGGTCTGTCATAATGTAATAGAGACATTAGATCTAGCTGGTCTGTCATAATATAATAGAGACAGTAGATCTAGCTGGTCTGTCATAATATAATAGAGACATGTAGATCTAGCTGGTCTGTCATAATATAATAGAGACATTAGATCTAGCTGGTCTGTCATAATGTAATAGAGACATTAGATCTAGCTGGTCTGTCATAATATAATAGAGACAGTAGATCTAGCTGGTCTGTCATAATATAATAGAGACATGTAGATCTAGCTGGTCTGTCATAATATAATAGAGACATTAGATCTAGCTGGTCTGTCATAATATAATAGAGACATTAGATCTAGCTGGTCTGTCATAATATAATAGAGACATTAGATCTAGCTGGTCTGTCATAATGTAATAGAGACATTAGATCTAGCTGGTCTGTCATAATATAATAGAGACATTAGATCTAGCTGGTCTGTCATAATATAATAGAGACACTAGATCTAGCTGGTCTGTCATAATGTAATAGAGACATTAGATCTACCTGGTCTGTCATAATATAATAGAGACATTAGATCTAGCTGGTCTGTCATAATATAATAGAGACAGTAGATCTAGCTGGTCTGTCATAATATAATAGAGACTTTAGATCTAGCTGGTCTGTCATAATATAATAGAGACATTAGATCTACCTGGTCTGTCATAATATAATAGAGACAGTATATCTAGCTGGTCTGTCATAATATAATAGAGACAGTAGATCTAGCTGGTCTGTCATAATAAAATAGAGACATTAGATCTAGCTGGTCTGTCATAATATAATAGAGACATTAGATCTAGCTGGTCTGCCATAATGTAATAGAGACATTAGATCTAGCTGGTCTGTCATAATATAATAGAGACAGTAGATCTAGCTGGTCTGTCATAATATAATAGAGACAGTAGATCTAGCTGGTCTGTCATAATATAATAGAGACAGTAGATCTAGCTGGCCTGTCATAATATAATAGAGACATTAGATCTAGCTGGTCTGTCATAATATAATAGAGACATTAGATCTAGCTGGTCTGTCATAATATAATAGAGACATTAGATCTAGCTGGTCTGTCATAATATAATAGAGACATTAGATCTAGCTGGTCTGTCATAATGTAATAGAGACATTAGATCTAGCTGGTCTGTCATAATATAATAGAGACATTAGATCTAGCTGGTCTGTCATAATATAATAGAGACAGTAGATCTAGCTGGTCTGTCATAATATAATAGAGACATGTAGATCTAGCTGGTCTGTCATATATATAATAGAGACATTAGATCTAGCTGGTCTGTCATAATATAATAGAGACATTAGATCTAGCTGGTCTGTCATAATATAATAGAGACATTAGATCTAGCTGGTCTGTCATAATATAATAGAGACATTAGATCTAGCTGGTCTGTCATAATGTAATAGAGACATTAGATCTAGCTGGTCTGTCATAATATAATAGAGACATTAGATCTAGCTGGTCTGTCATAATATAATAGAGACATTAGATCTAGCTGGTCTGTCATAATATAATAGAGACATTAGATCTAGCTGGTCTGTCATAATATAATAGAGACATTAGATCTAGCTGGTCTGTCATAATATAATAGAGACATTAGATCTAGCTGGTCTGTCATAATATAATAGAGACATTAGATCTAGCTGGTCTGTCATAATATAATAGAGACATTAGATCTAGCTGGTCTGTCATAATATAATAGAGACATTAGATCTAGCTGGTCTGTCATAATATAATAGAGACATTAGATCTAGCTGGTCTGTCATAATATAATAGAGACATTAGATCTAGCTGGTCTGTCATAATATAATAGAGACATTAGATCTAGCTGGTCTGTCATAATATAATAGAGACATTAGATCTAGCTGGTCTGTCATAATATAATAGAGACATTAGATCTAGCTGGTCTGTCATAATGTAATAGAGACATTAGATCTAGCTGGTCTGTCATAATATAATAGAGACATTAGATCTAGCTGGTCTGTCATAATATAATAGAGACATTAGATCTAGCTGGTCTGTCATAATATAATAGAGACATTAGATCTAGCTGGTCTGTCATAATATAATAGAGACATTAGATCTAGCTGGTCTGTCATAATATAATAGAGACATTAGATCTAGCTGGTCTGTCATAATGTAATAGAGACATTAGATCTAGCTGGTCTGTCATAATATAATAGAGACATTAGATCTAGCTGGTCTGTCATAATATAATAGAGACATTAGATCTAGCTGGTCTGTCATAATATAATAGAGACATTAGATCTAGCTGGTCTGTCATAATATAATAGAGACATTAGATCTAGCTGGTCTGTCATAATATAATAGAGACATTAGATCTAGCTGGTCTGTCATAATATAATAGAGACATTAGATCTAGCTGGTCTGTCATAATATAATAGAGACATTAGATCTAGCTGGTCTGTCATAATATAATAGAGACATTAGATCTAGCTGGTCTGTCATAATATAATAGAGACATTAGATCTAGCTGGTCTGTCATAATATAATAGAGACATTAGATCTAGCTGGTCTGTCATAATATAATAGAGACATTAGATCTAGCTGGTCTGTCATAATATAATAGAGACATTAGATCTAGCTGGTCTGTCATAATATAATAGAGACATTAGATCTAGCTGGTCTGTCATAATATAATAGAGACATTAGATCTAGCTGGTCTGTCATAATGTAATAGAGACATTAGATCTAGCTGGTCTGTCATAATATAATAGAGACATTAGATCTAGCTGGTCTGTCATAATGTAATAGAGACATTAGATCTAGCTGGTCTGTCATAATATAATAGAGACATTAGATCTAGCTGGTCTGTCATAATATAATAGAGACATTAGATCTAGCTGGTCTGTCATAATATAATAGAGACATTAGATCTAGCTGGTCTGTCATAATATAATAGAGACATTAGATCTAGCTGGTCTGTCATTATATAATAGAGACATTAGATCTAGCTGGTCTGTCATAATGTAATAGAGACATTAGATCTAGCTGGTCTGTCATAATATAATAGAGACATTAGATCTAGCTGGTCTGTAATAATGTAATAGAGACATTAGATCTAGCTGGTCTGTCATAATGTAATAGAGACATTAGATCTAGCTGGTCTGTCATAATGTAATAGAGACATTAGATCTAGCTGGTCTGTCATAATGTAATAGAGACATTAGATCTAGCTGGTCTGTCATAATATAATAGAGACATTAGATCTAGCTGGTCTGTCATAATGTAATAGAGACATTAGATCTAGCTGGTCTGTCATAATATAATAGAGACATTAGATCTAGCTGGTCTGTCATAATATAATAGAGACATTAGATCTAGCTGGTCTGTCATAATATAATAGAGACATTAGATCTAGCTGGTCTGTCATAATATAATAGAGACATTAGATCTAGCTGGTCTGTCATAATATAATAGAGACATTAGATCTAGCTGGTCTGTCATAATATAATAGAGACATTAGATCTAGCTGGTCTGTCATAATGTAATAGAGACATTAGATCTAGCTGGTCTGTCATAATATAATAGAGACATTAGATCTAGCTGGTCTGTCATAATATAATAGAGACATTAGATCTAGCTGGTCTGTCATAATGTAATAGAGACATTAGATCTAGCTGGTCTGTCATAATGTAATAGAGACATTAGATCTAGCTGGTCTGTCATAATGTAATAGAGACATTAGATCTAGCTGGTCTGTCATAATATAATAGAGACATTAGATCTAGCTGGTCTGTCATAATATAATAGAGACATTAGATCTAGCTGGTCTGTCATAATATAATAGAGACATTAGATCTAGCTGGTCTGTCATAATGTAATAGAGACATTAGATCTAGCTGGTCTGTCATAATGTAATAGAGACATTAGATCTAGCTGGTCTGTCATAATATAATAGAGACATTAGATCTAGCTGGTCTGTCATAATATAATAGAGACATTAGATCTAGCTGGTCTGTCATAATGTAATAGAGACATTAGATCTAGCTGGTCTGTCATAATGTAATAGAGACATTAGATCTAGCTGGTCTGTCATAATATAATAGAGACATTAGATCTAGCTGGTCTGTCATAATATAATAGAGACATTAGATCTAGCTGGTCTGTCATAATATAATAGAGACATTAGATCTACCTGGTCTGTCATAATGTAATAGAGACATTAGATCTAGCTGGTCTGTCATAATGTAATAGAGACATTAGATCTAGCTGGTCTGTCATAATATAATAGAGACATTAGATCTAGCTGGTCTGTCATAATGTAATAGAGACATTAGATCTAGCTGGTCTGTCATAATGTAATAGAGACATTAGATCTAGCTGGTCTGTCATAATGTAATAGAGACATTAGATCTAGCTGGTCTGTCATAATATAATAGAGACATTAGATCTAGCTGGTCTGTCATAATATAATAGAGACATTAGATCTAGCTGGTCTGTCATAATATAATAGAGACATTAGATCTAGCTGGTCTGTCATAATATAATAGAGACATTAGATCTAGCTGGTCTGTCATAATATAATAGAGACATTAGATCTAGCTGGTCTGTCATAATATAATAGAGACATTAGATCTAGCTGGTCTGTCATAATATAATAGAGACATTAGATCTAGCTGGTCTGTCATAATGTAATAGAGACATTAGATCTAGCTGGTCTGTCATAATATAATAGAGACATTAGATCTAGCTGGTCTGTCATAATATAATAGAGACATTAGATCTAGCTGGTCTGTCATAATATAATAGAGACATTAGATCTAGCTGGTCTGTCATAATATAATAGAGACATTAGATCTAGCTGGTCTGTCATAATATAATAGAGACATTAGATCTAGCTGGTCTGTCATAATATAATAGAGACATTAGATCTAGCTGGTCTGTCATAATATAATAGAGACATTAGATCTAGCTGGTCTGTCATAATATAATAGAGACATTAGATCTAGCTGGTCTGTCATAATATAATAGAGACATTAGATCTAGCTGGTCTGTCATAATATAATAGAGACATTAGATCTAGCTGGTCTGTCATAATATAATAGAGACATTAGATCTAGCTGGTCTGTCATAATATAATAGAGACATTAGATCTAGCTGGTCTGTCATAATGTAATAGAGACATTAGATCTAGCTGGTCTGTCATAATATAATAGAGACATTAGATCTAGCTGGTCTGTCATAATATAATAGAGACATTAGATCTAGCTGGTCTGTCATAATATAATAGAGACATTAGATCTAGCTGGTCTGTCATAATATAATAGAGACATTAGATCTAGCTGGTCTGTCATAATATAATAGAGACATTAGATCTAGCTGGTCTGTCATAATATAATAGAGACATTAGATCTAGCTGGTCTGTCATAATGTAATAGAGACATTAGATCTAGCTGGTCTGTCATAATATAATAGAGACATTAGATCTAGCTGGTCTGTCATAATATAATAGAGACATTAGATCTAGCTGGTCTGTCATAATATAATAGAGACATTAGATCTAGCTGGTCTGTCATAATATAATAGAGACATTAGATCTAGCTGGTCTGTCATAATATAATAGAGACATTAGATCTAGCTGGTCTGTCATAATATAATAGAGACATTAGATCTAGCTGGTCTGTCATAATGTAATAGAGACATTAGATCTAGCTGGTCTGTCATAATATAATAGAGACATTAGATCTAGCTGGTCTGTCATAATATAATAGAGACATTAGATCTAGCTGGTCTGTCATAATATAATAGAGACATTAGATCTAGCTGGTCTGTCATAATGTAATAGAGACATTAGATCTAGCTGGTCTGTCATAATATAATAGAGACATTAGATCTAGCTGGTCTGTCATAATATAATAGAGACATTAGATCTAGCTGGTCTGTCATAATATAATAGAGACATTAGATCTAGCTGGTCTGTCATAATATAATAGAGACATTAGATCTAGCTGGTCTGTCATAATATAATAGAGACATTAGATCTAGCTGGTCTGTCATAATGTAATAGAGACATTAGATCTAGCTGGTCTGTCATAATATAATAGAGACATTAGATCTAGCTGGTCTGTCATAATATAATAGAGACATTAGATCTAGCTGGTCTGTCATAATGTAATAGAGACATTAGATCTAGCTGGTCTGTCATAATGTAATAGAGACATTAGATCTAGCTGGTCTGTCATAATATAATAGAGACATTAGATCTAGCTGGTCTGTCATTATATAATAGAGACATTAGATCTAGCTGGTCTGTCATAATATAATAGAGACATTAGATCTAGCTGGTCTGTCATAATATAATAGAGACATTAGATCTAGCTGGTCTGTCATAATATAATAGAGACATTAGATCTAGCTGGTCTGTCATAATATAATAGAGACATTAGATCTAGCTGGTCTGTCATAATGTAATAGAGACATTAGATCTAGCTGGTCTGTCATAATATAATAGAGACATTAGATCTAGCTGGTCTGTCATAATATAATAGAGACATTAGATCTAGCTGGTCTGTCATAATATAATAGAGACATTAGATCTAGCTGGTCTGTCATAATATAATAGAGACATTAGATCTAGCTGGTCTGTCATAATATAATAGAGACATTAGATCTAGCTGGTCTGTCATAATATAATAGAGACATTAGATCTAGCTGGTCTGTCATAATATAATAGAGACATTAGATCTAGCTGGTCTGTCATAATATAATAGAGACATGTAGATCTAGCTGGTCTGTCATAATATAATAGAGACATTAGATCTAGCTGGTCTGTCATAATATAATAGAGACATTAGATCTAGCTGGTCTGTCATAATATAATAGAGACATTAGATCTAGCTGGTCTGTCATAATATAATAGAGACATTAGATCTAGCTGGTCTGTCATAATATAATAGAGACATTAGATCTAGCTGGTCTGTCATAATATAATAGAGACATTAGATCTAGCTGGTCTGTCATAATGTAATAGAGACATTAGATCTAGCTGGTCTGTCATAATATAATAGAGACATTAGATCTAGCTGGTCTGTCATAATATAATAGAGACATTAGATCTAGCTGGTCTGTCATAATATAATAGAGACATTAGATCTAGCTGGTCTGTCATAATATAATAGAGACATTAGATCTAGCTGGTCTGTCATAATATAATAGAGACATTAGATCTAGCTGGTCTGTCATAATGTAATAGAGACATTAGATCTAGCTGGTCTGTCATAATATAATAGAGACATTAGATCTAGCTGGTCTGTCATAATGTAATAGAGACATTAGATCTAGCTGGTCTGTCATAATATAATAGAGACATTAGATCTAGCTGGTCTGTCATAATATAATAGAGACATTAGATCTAGCTGGTCTGTCATAATGTAATAGAGACATTAGATCTAGCTGGTCTGTCATAATATAATAGAGACATTAGATCTAGCTGGTCTGTCATAATATAATAGAGACATTAGATCTAGCTGGTCTGTCATAATATAATAGAGACATTAGATCTAGCTGGTCTGTCATAATGTAATAGAGACATTAGATCTAGCTGGTCTGTCATAATATAATAGAGACATTAGATCTAGCTGGTCTGTCATAATATAATAGAGACATTAGATCTAGCTGGTCTGTCATAATATAATAGAGACATTAGATCTAGCTGGTCTGTCATAATGTAATAGAGACATTAGATCTAGCTGGTCTGTCATAATATAATAGAGACAGTAGATCTAGCTGGTCTGTCATAATATAATAGAGACATGTAGATCTAGCTGGTCTGTCATAATATAATAGAGACATTAGATCTAGCTGGTCTGTCATAATATAATAGAGACATTAGATCTAGCTGGTCTGTCATAATATAATAGAGACATTAGATCTAGCTGGTCTGTCATAATGTAATAGAGACATTAGATCTAGCTGGTCTGTCATAATATAATAGAGACATTAGATCTAGCTGGTCTGTCATAATATAATAGAGACATTAGATCTAGCTGGTCTGTCATAATGTAATAGAGACATTAGATCTAGCTGGTCTGTCATAATGTAATAGAGACATTAGATCTAGCTGGTCTGTCATAATATAATAGAGACATTAGATCTAGCTGGTCTGTCATAATATAATAGAGACATTAGATCTAGCTGGTCTGTCATAATATAATAGAGACATTAGATCTACCTGGTCTGTCATAATATAATAGAGACATTAGATCTAGCTGGTCTGTCATAATATAATAGAGACAGTAGATCTAGCTGGTCTGTCATAATATAATAGAGACATTAGATCTAGCTGGTCTGTCATAATATAATAGAGACATTAGATCTAGCTGGTCTGTCATAATGTAATAGAGACATTAGATCTAGCTGGTCTGTCATAATATA
Organism: Salvelinus alpinus; assembly: GCF_045679555.1. Taxonomy (NCBI): domain Eukaryota; kingdom Metazoa; phylum Chordata; class Actinopteri; order Salmoniformes; family Salmonidae; genus Salvelinus; species Salvelinus alpinus. Next base: position 336,103 of record NW_027256880.1, read on the forward strand.
ATAGAGACATTAGATCTAGCTGGTCTGTCATAATATAATAGAGACATTAGATCTAGCTGGTCTGTCATAATATAATAGAGACATTAGATCTAGCTGGTCTGTCATAATATAATAGAGACATGTAGATCTAGCTGGTCTGTCATAATATAATAGAGACATTAGATCTAGCTGGTCTGTCATAATGTAATAGAGACATTAGATCTAGCTGGTCTGTCATAATATAATAGAGACATTAGATCTAGCTGGTCTGTCATAATATAATAGAGACATGTAGATCTAGCTGGTCTGTCATAATATAATAGAGACATTAGATCTAGCTGGTCTGTCATAATATAATAGAGACAGTAGATCTAGCTGGTCTGTCATAATATAATAGAGACATTAGATCTAGCTGGTCTGTCATAATATAATAGAGACATGTAGATCTAGCTGGTCTGTCATATATATAATAGAGACATTAGATCTAGCTGGTCTGTCATAATATAATAGAGACATTAGATCTAGCTGGTCTGTCATAATATAATAGAGACAGTATATCTAGCTGGTCTGTCATAATATAATAGAGACATTAGATCTAGCTGGTCTGTCATAATGTAATAGAGACAGTAGATCTAGCTGGTCTGTCATAATATAATAGAGACATTAGATCTAGCTGGTCTGTCATAATATAATAGAGACATTAGATCTAGCTGGTCTGTCATAATGTAATAGAGACATTAGATCTAGCTGGTCTGTCATAATATAATAGAGACATTATATCTAGCTGGTCTGTCATAATATAATAGAGACAGTAGATCTAGCTGGTCTGTCATAATATAATAGAGACAGTAGATCTAGCTGGCCTGTAATAATATAATAGATACATTAGATCTAGCTGGTCTGTCATAATATAATAAAGACATTAGATCTAGCTGGTCTGTCATAATGTAATAGAGACATTAGATCTAGCTGGTCTGTCATAATGTAATAGAGACATTAGATCTAGCTGGTCTGTCATAATATAATAGAGACATTAGATCTAGCTGGTCTGTCATAATATAATAGAGACATTATATCTAGCTGGTCTGTAATAATATAATAGAGACAGTAGATCTAGCAGGCCTGTCATAATATAATAGATACTGTAGATCTAGTTGGTCTGTCATAATAAAATAGAGACATTAGATCTAGCTGGTCTGTCATAATAAAATAGAGACATTAGATCTAGCTGGTCTGTCATAATATAATAGAGACAGTAGATCTAGCTGGTCTGTCATAATGTAATAGAGACATTAGATCTAGCTGGTCTGTCATAATATAATAGAGACATTAGATCTAGCTGGTCTGTCATAATATAATAGAGACACTAGATCTAGCTGGTCTGTCATAATATAATAGAGACATTAGATCTAGCTGGTCTGTCATAATATAATAGAGACAGTATATCTAGCTGGTCTGTCATAATATAATAGAGACAGTAGATCTAGCTGGCGTGTCATAATATAATAGAGACATTAGATCTAGCTGGTCTGCCATAATGTAATAGAGACATTAGATCTAGCTGGTCTGTCATAATATAATAGAGACAGTAGATCTAGCTGGTCTGTCATAATATAATAGATACTGTAGATCTAGCTAGTCTGTCATAATATAATAGAGACATTAGATCTAGCTGGTCTGTCATAATGTAATAGAGACATTAGATCTAGCTGGTCTGTCATAATATAATAGAGACAGTAGATCTAGCTGGCCTGTCATAATATAATAGAGACAGTATATCTAGCTGGTCTGTCATAATATAATAGAGACAGTAGATCTAGCTGGTCTGTCATAATATAATAGAGACATTAGATCTAGCTGGCCTGTCATAATATAATAGAGACATTATATCTAGCTGGTCTGTCATAATATAATAGAGACAGTAGATCTAGCTGGTCTGTCATAATATAATAGAGACAGTAGATCTAGCTGGCCTGTAATAATATAATAGATACTGTAGATCTAGCTGGTCTGTCATAATATAATAAAGACATTAGATCTAGCTGGTCTGTCATAATATAATAGAGACAGTATATCTAGCTGGTCTGTCATAATATAATAGAGACAGTAGATCTAGCTGGTCTGTCAAAATATAATAGAGACATTAGATCTAGCTGGTCTGTCATAATATAATAGAGACATTATATCTAGCTGGTCTGTAATAATATAATAGAGACAGTAGATCTAGCAGGCCTGTCATAATATAATAGATACTGTAGATCTAGCTGGTCTGTCATAATAAAATAGAGACATTAGATCTAGCTGGTCTGTCATAATAAAATAGAGACATTAGATCTAGCTGGTCTGTCATAATATAATAGAGACAGTAGATCTAGCTGGTCTGTCATAATATAATAGAGACATTAGATCTAGCTGGTCTGTCATAATATAATAGAGACATTAGATCTAGCTGGTCTGTCATAATATAATAGAGACAGTATATCTAGCTGGTCTGTCATAATATAATAGAGACAGTAGATCTAGCTGGTCTGTCATAATATAATAGAGACATTAGATCTAGCTGGTCTGCCATAATGTAATAGAGACATTAGATCTAGCTGGTCTGTCATAATATAATAGAGACAGTAGATCTAGCTGGTCTGTCATAATATAATAGATACTGTAGATCTAGCTAGTCTGTCATAATATAATAGAGACATTAGATCTAGCTGGTCTGTCATAATGTAATAGAGACATTAGATCTAGCTGGTCTGTCATAATATAATAGAGACAGTAGATCTAGCTGGCCTGTCATAATATAATAGATACTGTAGATCTAGTTGGTCTGTCATAATAAAATAGAGACATTAGATCTAGCTGGTCTGTCATAATATAATAGAGATAGTATATCTAGCTGGTCTGTCATAATATAATAGAGACAGTAGATCTAGCTGGTCTGTCATAATGTAATAGAGACATTAGATCTAGCTGGTCTGTCATAATGTAATAGAGACATTAGATCTAGCTGGTCTGTCATAATATAATAGAGACATTAGATCTAGCTGGTCTGTCATAATGTAATAGAGACATTAGATCTACCTGGTCTGTCATAATATAATAGAGACATTAGATCTAGCTGGTCTGTCATAATATTATAGAGACAGTAGATCTAGCTGGCCTGTCATACTATAATATATACTTTAGATCTAGCTGGTCTGTCATAATATAATAGAGACATTAGATCTACCTGGTCTGTCATAATATAATAGAGACAGTATATCTAGCTGGTCTGTCATAATATAATAGAGACAGTAGATCTAGCTGGTCTGTCATAATAAAATAGAGACATTAGATCTAGCTGGTCTGTCATAATATAATAGAAACATTAGATCTAGCTGGTCTGCCATAATGTAATAGAGACATTAGATCTAGCTGGTCTGTCATAATATAATAGAGACAGTAGATCTAGCTGGTCTGTCATAATATAATAGATACTGTAGATCTAGCTAGTCTGTCATAATATAATAGAGACATTAGATCTAGCTGGTCTGTCATAATATAATAGAGACAGTAGATCTAGCTGGCCTGTCATACTATAATAGATACTGTAGATCTAGCTGGTCTGTCATAATATAATAGAGACATTATATCTAGCTGGTCTGTCATAATATAATAGAGACAGTAGATCTAGCTGGTCTGTCATACTATAATAGATACTGTAGATCTAGCTGGTCTGTCATAATATAATAGAGACATTATATCTAGCTGGTCTGTCATAATATAATAGAGACATTATATCTAGCTGGTCTGTCATAATATAATAGAGACAGTAGATCTAGCTGGCCTGTCATACTATAATAGAGACAGTAGATCTAGCTGGTCTGTCAAAATATAATAGAGACATTAGATCTAGCTGGTCTGTCATAATATAATAGAGACATTATATCTAGCTGGTCTGTAATAATATAATAGAGACAGTAGATCTAGCAGGCCTGTCATAATATAATAGATACTGTAGATCTAGTTGGTCTGTCATAATAAAATAGAGACATTAGATCTAGCTGGTCTGTCATAATAAAATAGAGACATTAGATCTAGCTGGTCTGTCATAATATAATAGAGACAGTAGATCTAGCTGGTCTGTCATAATGTAATAGAGACATTAGATCTAGCTGGTCTGTCTTAATATAATAGAGACATTAGATCTAGCTGGTCTGTCATAATATAATAGAGACACTAGATCTAGCTGGTCTGTCATAATATAATAGAGACATTAGATCTAGCTGGTCTGTCATAATATAATAGAGACAGTATATCTAGCTGTACTGTCATAATATAATAGAGACAGTAGATCTAGCTGGCGTGTCATAATATAATAGAGACATTAGATCTAGCTGGTCTGCCATAATGTAATAGAGACATTAGATCTAGCTGGTCTGTCATAATATAATAGAGACAGTAGATCTAGCTGGTCTGTCATAATATAATAGATACTGTAGATCTAGCTAGTCTGTCATAATATAATAGAGACATTAGATCTAGCTGGTCTGTCATAATGTAATAGAGACATTAGATCTAGCTGGTCTGTCATAATATAATAGAGACAGTAGATCTAGCTGGCCTGTCATAATATAATAGATACTGTAGATCTAGTTGGTCTGTCATAATAAAATAGAGACATTAGATCTAGCTGGTCTGTCATAATATAATAGAGACATTAGATCTAGCTGGTCTGTCATAATATAATAGAGACAGTAGATCTAGCTGGTCTGTCATAATATAATAGAGACATTAGATCTAGCTGGTCTGTCATAATATAATAGAGACATTAGATCTAGCTGGTCTGTCATAATATAATAGAGACACTAGATCTAGCTGGTCTGTCATAATGTAATAGAGACATTAGATCTACCTGGTCTGTCATAATGTAATAGAGACATTAGATCTAGCTGGTCTGTCATAATATTATAGAGACAGTAGATCTAGCTGGCCTGTCATACTATAATATAAACTTTAGATCTAGCTGGTCTGTCATAATATAATAGAGACATTAGATCTACCTGGTCTGTCATAATATAATAGAGACAGTATATCTAGCTGGTCTGTCATAATATAATAGAGATAGTAGATCTAGCTGGTCTGTCATAATAAAATAGAGACATTAGATCTAGCTGGTCTGTCATAATATAATAGAAACATTAGATCTAGCTGGTCTGCCATAATGTAATAGAGACATTAGATCTAGCTGGTCTGTCATAATATAATAGAGACAGTAGATCTAGCTGGTCTGTCATAATATAATAGAGACAGTATATCTAGCTGGTCTGTCATAATATAATAGAGACAGTAGATCTAGCTGGCCTGTCATAATATAATAGATACTGTAGATCTAGCTAGTCTGTCATAATATAATAGAGACATTAGATCTAGCTGGTCTGTCATAATGTAATAGAGACATTAGATCTAGCTGGTCTGTCATAATATAATAGAGACAGTAGATCTAGCTGGCCTGTCATAATATAATAGATACTGTAGATCTAGTTTGTCTGTCATAATAAAATAGAGACATTAGATCTAGTTGGTCTGTCATAATATAATAGAGATAGTATATCTAGCTGGTCTGTCATAAAATAATAGAGACAGTAGATCTAGCTGGCCTGTCATAATATAATAGATACTGTAGATCTAGCTGGTCTGTCATATTATAATAGAGACATTAGATCTAGCTGGTCTGTCATAATATAATAGAGACAGTATATATAGCTGGTCTGTCATAATATAATAGAGACAGTATATCTAGCTGGTCTGTCATAATATAATAGAGACAGTAGATCTAGCTGGTCTGTCATAATGTAATAGAGGCAGTAGATCTAGCTGGTCTGTCATAATATAATAGAGACAGTAGATCTAGCTGGTCTGTCATAATATAATAGAGACAGTAGATCTAGCTGGTCTGTCATAATATAATAGAGACATTAGATCTAGCTGGTCTGTCATAATATAATAGAGACATTAGATCTAGCTGGTCTTTCATAATATAATAGAGACAGTAGATCTAGCTGGCCTGTCATAATATAATAGAGACATTATATCTAGCTGGTCTGTCATAATATAATAGAGACAGTAGATCTAGCTGGTCTGTCATAATATAATAGAGACAGTAGATCTAGCTGGCCTGTCATAATATAATAGATACTGTAGATCTAGCTGGTCTGTCATAATATAATAAAGACATTAGATCTAGCTGGTCTGTCATAATATAATAGAGACAGTATATCTAGCTGGTCTGTCATAATATAATAGAGACAGTAGATCTAGCTGGTCTGTCAAAATATAATAGAGACATTAGATCTAGCTGGTCTGTCATAATATAATAGAGACATTATATCTAGCTGGTCTGTAATAATATAATAGAGACAGTAGATCTAGCAGGCCTGTCATAATATAATAGATACTGTAGATCTAGTTGGTCTGTCATAATAAAATAGAGACATTAGATCTAGCTGGTCTGTCATAATATAATAGAGACATTAGATCTAGCTGGTCTGTCATAATATAATAGAGACACTAGATCTAGCTGGTCTGTCATAATGTAATAGAGACATTAGATCTAGCTGGTCTGTCATAATATAATAGAGACATTAGATCTAGCTGGTCTGTCATAATATAATAGAGACACTAGATCTAGCTGGTCTGTCATAATATAATAGAGACATTAGATCTAGCTGGTCTGTCATAATATAATAGAGACAGTATATCTAGCTGTACTGTCATAATATAATAGAGACAGTAGATCTAGCTGGCGTGTCATAATATAATAGAGACATTAGATCTAGCTGGTCTGCCATAATGTAATAGAGACATTAGATCTAGCTGGTCTGTCATAATATAATAGAGACAGTAGATCTAGCTGGTCTGTCATAATATAATAGATACTGTAGATCTAGCTAGTCTGTCATAATATAATAGAGACATTAGATCTAGCTGGTCTGTCATAATGTAATAGAGACATTAGATCTAGCTGGTCTGTCATAATATAATAGAGACAGTAGATCTAGCTGGCCTGTCATAATATAATAGATACTGTAGATCTAGTTGGTCTGTCATAATAAAATAGAGACATTAGATCTAGCTGGTCTGTCATAATATAATAGAGATAGTATATCTAGCTGGTCTGTCATAATATAATAGAGACAGTAGATCTAGCTGGTCTGTCATAATGTAATAGAGACATTAGATCTAGCTGGTCTGTCATAATATAATAGAGACATTAGATCTAGCTGGTCTGTCATAATATAATAGAGACACTAGATCTAGCTGGTCTGTCATAATGTAATAGAGACATTAGATCTACCTGGTCTGTCATAATGTAATAGAGACATTAGATCTAGCTGGTCTGTCATAATATAATAGAGACAGTAGATCTAGCTGGCCTGTCATACTATAATAGAGACTTTAGATCTAGCTGGTCTGTCATAATATAATAGAGACATTAGATCTACCTGGTCTGTCATAATATAATAGAGACATTATATCTAGCTGGTCTGTCATAATATAATAGAGATAGTAGATCTAGCTGGTCTGTCATAATAAAATAGAGACATTAGATCTAGCTGGTCTGTCATAATATAATAGAAACATTAGATCTAGCTGGTCTGCCATAATGTAATAGAGACATTAGATCTAGCTGGTCTGTCATAATATAATAGAGACAGTAGATCTAGCTGGTCTGTCATAATATAATAGAGACAGTATATCTAGCTGGTCTGTCATAATATAATAGAGACAGTAGATCTAGCTGGCCTGTCATAATATAATAGATACTGTAGATCTAGCTAGTCTGTCATAATATAATAGAGACATTAGATCTAGCTGGTCTGTCATAATGTAATAGAGACATTAGATCTAGCTGGTCTGTCATAATATAATAGAGACAGTAGATCTAGCTGGCCTGTCATAATATAATAGATACTGTAGATCTAGTTTGTCTGTCATAATAAAATAGAGACATTAGATCTAGTTGGTCTGTCATAATATAATAGAGATTGTATATCTAGCTGGTCTGTCATAAAATAATAGAGACAGTAGATCTAGCTGGCCTGTCATAATATAATAGATACTGTAGATCTAGCTGGTCTGTCATATTATAATAGAGACATTAGATCTAGCTGGTCTGTCATAATATAATAGAGACAGTATATATAGCTGGTCTGTCATAATATAATAGAGACAGTATATCTAGCTGGTCTGTCATAATATAATAGAGACAGTAGATCTAGCTGGTCTGTCATAATGTAATAGAGGCAGTAGATCTAGCTGGTCTGTCATAATATAATAGAGACAGTATATCTAGCTGGTCTGTCATAATATAATAGAGACAGTAGATCTAGCTGATCTGTCATAATATAATAGAGACATTAGATCTAGCTGGTCTGTCATAATATAATAGAGACATTAGATCTAGCTGGTCTTTCATAATATAATAGAGACAGTAGATCTAGCTGGCCTGTCATAATATAATAGAGACATTATATCTAGCTGGTCTGTCATAATATAATAGAGACAGTAGATCTAGCTGGTCTGTCATAATATAATAGAGACAGTAGATCTAGCTGGCCTGTAATAATATAATAGATACTGTAGATCTAGCTGGTCTGTCATAATATAATAAAGACATTAGATCTAGCTGGTCTGTCATAATATAATAGAGACAGTATATCTAGCTGGTCTGTCATAATATAATAGAGACAGTAGATCTAGCTGGTCTGTCATAATATAATAGAGACATTAGATCTAGCTGGTCTGTCATAATATAATAGAGACATTAGATCTAGCTGGTCTGTCATAATATAATAGAGACAGTAGATCTAGCAGGCCTGTCATAATATAATAGATACTGTAGATCTAGTTGGTCTGTCATAATAAAATAGAGACATTAGATCTAGCTGGTCTGTCATAATAAAATAGAGACATTAGATCTAGCTGGTCTGTCATAATATAATAGAGACAGTAGATCTAGCTGGTCTGTCATAATGTAATAGAGACATTAGATCTAGCTGGTCTGTCATAATATAATAGAGACATTAGATCTAGCTGGTCTGTCATAATATAATAGAGACACTAGATCTAGCTGGTCTGTCATAATATAATAGAGACATTAGATCTAGCTGGTCTGTCATAATATAATAGAGACAGTATATCTAGCTGTACTGTCATAATATAATAGAGACAGTAGATCTAGCTGGCGTGTCATAATATAATAGAGACATTAGATCTAGCTGGTCTGCCATAATGTAATAGAGACATTAGATCTAGCTGGTCTGTCATAATATAATAGAGACAGTAGATCTAGCTGGTCTGTCATAATATAATAGATACTGTAGATCTAGCTAGTCTGTCATAATATAATAGAGACATTAGATCTAGCTGGTCTGTCATAATGTAATAGAGACATTAGATCTAGCTGGTCTGTCATAATATAATAGAGACAGTAGATCTAGCTGGCCTGTCATAATATAATAGATACTGTAGATCTAGTTGGTCTGTCATAATAAAATAGAGACATTAGATCTAGCTGGTCTGTCATAATATAATAGAGATAGTATATCTAGCTGGTCTGTCATAATATAATAGAGACAGTAGATCTAGCTGGTCTGTCATAATGTAATAGAGACATTAGATCTAGCTGGTCTGTCATAATATAATAGAGACATTAGATCTAGCTGGTCTGTCATAATATAATAGAGACACTAGATCTAGCTGGTCTGTCATAATGTAATAGAGACATTAGTTCTACCTGGTCTGTCATAATGTAATAGAGACATTAGATCTAGCTGGTCTGTCATAATATTATAGAGACAGTAGATCTAGCTGGCCTGTCATACTATAATATAAACTTTAGATCTAGCTGGTCTGTCATAATATAATAGAGACATTAGATCTACCTGGTCTGTCATAATATAATAGAGACAGTATATCTAGCTGGTCTGTCATAATATAATAGAGATAGTAGATCTAGCTGGTCTGTCATAATAAAATAGAGACATTAGATCTAGCTGGTCTGTCATAATATAATAGAAACATTAGATCTAGCTGGTCTGCCATAATGTAATAGAGACATTAGATCTAGCTGGTCTGTCATAATATAATAGAGACAGTAGATCTAGCTGGTCTGTCATAATATAATAGAGACAGTATATCTAGCTGGTCTGTCATAATATAATAGAGACAGTAGATCTAGCTGGCCTGTCATAATATAATAGATACTGTAGATCTAGCTAGTCTGTCATAATATAATAGAGACATTAGATCTAGCTGGTCTGTCATAATGTAATAGAGACATTAGATCTAGCTGGTCTGTCATAATATAATAGAGACAGTAGATCTAGCTGGCCTGTCATAATATAATAGATACTGTAGATCTAGTTGGTCTGTCATAATAAAATAGAGACATTAGATCTAGCTGGTCTGTCATAATATAATAGAGATAGTATATCTAGCTGGTCTGTCATAATATAATAGAGACAGTAGATCTAGCTGGCCTGTCATAATATAATAGATACTGTAGATCTAGCTGGTCTGTCATATTATAATAGAGACATTAGATCTAGCTGGTCTGTCATAATATAATAGAGACAGTATATATAGCTGGTCTGTCATAATATAATAGAGACAGTAGATCTAGCTGGTCTGTCATAATATAATAGAGACATTAGATCTAGCTGGTCTGTCATAATATAATAGAGGAAGTAGATCTAGCTGGTCTGTCATTATATAATAGAGACAGTATATCTAGCTGGTCTGTCATAATATAATAGAGACAGTAGATCTAGCTGGTCTGTCATAATATAATAGAGACAGTATATCTAGCTGGTCTGTCATAATATAATAGAGACAGTAGATCTAGCTGGCCTGTCATAATATAATAGATACTGTAGATCTAGCTAGTCTGTCATAATATAATAGAGACATTAGATCTAGCTGGTCTGTCATAATGTAATAGAGACATTAGATCTAGCTGGTCTGTCATAATATAATAGAGACATTAGATCTAGCTGGCCTGTCATAATATAATAGATACTGTAGATCTAGCTGGTCTGTCATAATATAATAGAGACATTAGATCTAGCTGGTCTGTCATAATATAATAGAGACAGTATATCTAGCTGGTCTGTCATAAAATAATAGAGACAGTAGATCTAGCTGGCCTGTCATAATATAATAGATACTGTAGATCTAGCTGGTCTGTCATATTATAATAGAGACATTAGATCTAGCTGGTCTGTCATAATATAATAGAGACAGTATATCTAGCTGGTCTGTCATAATATAATAGAGACAGTAGATCTAGCTGGTCTGTCATAATATAATAGAGACAGTAGATCTAGCTGGTCTGTCATAATATAATAGAGACAGTAGATCTAGCTGGTCTGTCATAATATAATAGAGACATTAGATCTAGCTGGTCTGTCATAATATAATAGAGACAGTAGATCTAGCTGGTCTGTCATAATATAATAGAGACAGTAGATCTAGCTGGTCTGTCATAATATAATAGAGACAGTAGATCTAGCTGGCCTGTCATAATATAATAGATACTGTAGATCTAGCTAGTCTGTCATAATATAATAGAGACATTAGATCTAGCTGGTCTGTCATAATGTAATAGAGACATTAGATCTAGCTGGTCTGTCATAATATAATAGAGACAGTAGATCTAGCTGGCCTGTCATAATATAATAGATACTGTAGATCTAGTTTGTCTGTCATAATAAAATAGAGACATTAGATCTAGCTGGTCTGTCATAATATAATAGAGATAGTATATCTAGCTGGTCTGTCATAATATAATAGAGACAGTAGATCTAGCTGGCCTGTCATAATATAATAGATACTGTAGATCTAGCTGGTCTGTCATAATATAATAGAGACATTAGATCTAGCTGGTCTGTCATAATATAATAGAGACAGTATATATAGCTGGTCTGTCATAATATAATAGAGACAGTAGATCTAGCTGGTCTGTCATAATATAATAGAGACATTAGATCTAGCTGGTCTGTCATAATATAATAGAGGAAGTAGATCTAGCTGGTCTGTCATTATATAATAGAGACAGTATATGTAGCTGGTCTGTCATAATATAATAGAGACAGTAGATCTAGCTGGTCTGTCATAATATAATAGAGACAGTATATCTAGCTGGTCTGTCATAATATAATAGAGACAGTAGATCTAGCTGGCCTGTCATAATATAATAGATACTGTAGATCTAGCTAGTCTGTCATAATATAATAGAGACATTAGATCTAGCTGGTCTGTCATAATGTAATAGAGACATTAGATCTAGCTGGTCTGTCATAATATAATAGAGACATTAGATCTTGCTGGCCTGTCATAATATAATAGATACTGTAGATCTAGTTTGTCTGTCATAATACAATAGAGACATTAGATCTAGCTGGTCTGTCATAATATAATAGAGATAGTATATCTAGCTGGTCTGTCATAAAATAATAGAGACAGTAGATCTAGCTGGCCTGTCATAATATAATAGATACTGTAGATCTAGCTGGTCTGTCATATTATAATAGAGACATTAGATCTAGCTGGTCTGTCATAATATAATAGAGACAGTATATATAGCTGGTCTGTCATAATATAATAGAGACAGTAGATCTAGCTGGTCTGTCATAATATAATAGAGACATTAGATCTAGCTGGTCTGTCATAAAATAATAGAGGAAGTAGATCTAGCTGGTCTGTCATTATATAATAGAGACAGTATATGTAGCTGGTCTGTCATAATATAATAGAGACAGTAGATCTAGCTGGTCTGTCATAATGTAATAGAGACATTAGATCTAGCTGGTCTGTCATAATATAATAGAGACCGTAGATCTAGCTGGCCTGTCATAATATAATAGATACTGTAGATCTAGCTGGTCTTTCATAATAAAATAGAGACATTAGATCTAGCTGGTCTGTCATAATATAATAGAGGCAGTAGATCTAGCTGGTCTGTCATTATATAATAGAGACAGTAGATCTAGCTGGTCTGTCATAATATAATAGAGACATTAGATCTAGCTTGTCTGCCATAATGTAATAGAGACATTAGATCTAGCTGGTCTGTCATAATATAATAGAGACAGTATATCTAGCGGGTCTGTCATAATATAATATAGACAGTAGATCTAGCTGGTCTGTCATAATATAATAGAGACATTAGATCTAGCTGGTCTGTCATAATGTAATAGAGACATTAGATCTAGCTGGTCTGTCATAATATAATAGAGACATTAGATCTAGCTGGTCTGTCATAATATAATAGAGACAGTCTATCTAGCTGGTCTGTCATAATATAATAGAGACAGTAGATCTAGCTGGTCTGTCATAATATAATAGAGACATTAGATCTAGCTGGTCTGTCATAATATAATAGAGACATTAGATCTAGCTGGTCTGTCATAATATAATAGAGGCAGTAGATCTAGCTGGTCTGTCATAATATAATAGAGACAGTATATCTAGCTGGTCTGTCATAATATAATAGAGACAGTAGATCTAGCTGGTCTGTCATAATGTAATAGAGGCAGTAGATCTAGCTGGTCTGTCATAATACAATAGAGACAGTATATCTAGCTGGTCTGTCATAATATAATAGAGACAGTAGATCTAGCTGGTCTGTCATAATATAATAGAGACATTAGATCTAGCTGGTCTGTCATAATATAATAGAGACATTAGATCTAGCTGGTCTGTCATAATATAATAGAGACAGTAGATCTAGCTGGCCTGTCATACTATAATAGATACTGTAGATCTAGCTGGTCTGTCATAATATAATAGAGACATTATATCTAGCTGGTCTGTCATAATATAATAGAGACAGTAGATCTAGCTGGTCTGTCATAATATAATAGAGACAGTAGATCTAGCTGGCCTGTAATAATATAATAGATACTGTAGATCTAGCTGGTCTGTCATAATATAATAAAGACATTAGATCTAGCTGGTCTGTCATAATATAATAGAGACAGTATATCTAGCTGGTCTGTCATAATATAATAGAGACAGTAGATCTAGCTGGTCTGTCAAAATATAATAGAGACATTAGATCTAGCTGGTCTGTCATAATATAATAGAGACATTATATCTAGCTGGTCTGTAATAATATAATAGAGACAGTAGATCTAGCTGGTCTGTCATAATATAATAGAGACATTAGATCTAGCTGGTCTGTCATAATATAATAGAGACATTAAATCTAGCTGGTCTGTCATAATGTAATAGAGACATTAGATCTAGCTGGTCTGCCATAATGTAATAGAGACATTAGATCTAGCTGGTCTTTCATAATATAATAGAGACAGTAGATCTAGCTGGCCTGTCATACTATAATAGATACTGTAGATCTAGCTGGTCTGTCATAATATAATAGAGACATTATATCTAGCTGGTCTGTCATAATATAATAGAGACAGTAGATCTAGCTGGTCTGTCATAATATAATAGAGACAGTAGATCTAGCTGGCCTGTAATAATATAATAGATACTGTAGATCTAGCTGGTCTGTCATAATATAATAAAGACATTAGATCTAGCTGGTCTGTCATAATATAATAGAGACAGTATATCTAGCTGGTCTGTCATAATATAATAGAGACAGTAGATCTAGCTGGTCTGTCAAAATATGATAGAGACATTAGATCTAGCTGGTCTGTCATAATATAATAGAGACATTATATCTAGCTGGTCTGTAATAATATAATAGAGACAGTAGATCTAGCAGGCCTGTCATAATATAATAGATACTGTAGATCTAGTTGGTCTGTCATAATAAAGTAGAGACATTAGATCTAGCTGGTCTGTCATAATAAAATAGAGACATTAGATCTAGCTGGTCTGTCATAATATAATAGAGACAGTAGATCTAGCTGGTCTGTCATAATGTAATAGAGACATTAGATCTAGCTGGTCTGTCTTAATATAATAGAGACATTAGATCTAGCTGGTCTGTCATAATATATTAGAGACACTAGATCTAGCTGGTCTGTCATAATATAATAGAGACATTAGATCTAGCTGGTCTGTCATAATATAATAGAGACAGTATATCTAGCTGTACTGTCATAATATAATAGAGACAGTAGATCTAGCTGGCCTGTCATAATATAATAGAGACATTAGATCTAGCTGGTCTGCCATAATGTAATAGAGACATTAGATCTAGCTGGTCTGTCATAATATAATAGAGACAGTAGATCTAGCTGGTCTGTCATAATATAATAGATACTGTAGATCTAGCTAGTCTGTCATAATATAATAGAGACATTAGATCTAGCTGGTCTGTCATAATGTAATAGAGACATTAGATCTAGCTGGTCTGTCATAATATAATAGAGACAGTAGATCTACCTGGCCTGTCATAATATAATAGATACTGTAGATCTAGTTGGTCTGTCATAATAAAATAGAGACATTAGATCTAGCTGGTCTGTCATAATATAATAGAGATAGTATATCTAGCTGGTCTGTCATAATATAATAGAGACAGTAGATCTAGCTGGTCTGTCATAATGTAATAGAGACATTAGATCTAGCTGGTCTGTCATAATATAATAGAGACATTAGATCTAGCTGGTCTGTCATAATATAATAGAGATACTAGATCTAGCTGGTCTGTCATAATGTAATAGAGACATTAGATCTACCTGGTCTGTCATAATGTAATAGAGACATTAGATCTAGCTGGTCTGTCATAATATTATAGAGACAGTAGATCTAGCTGGCCTGTCATACTATAATATAAACTTTAGATCTAGCTGGTCTGTCATAATATAATAGAGACATTAGATCTAGCTGGTCTGTCATAATATAATAGAGACAGTATATCTAGCTGGTCTGTCATAATATAATAGAGATAGTAGATCTAGCTGGTCTGTCATAATATAATAGAGACATTAGATCTAGCTGGTCTGTCATAATGTAATAGAGACATTAGATCTAGCTGGTCTGTCATAATATAATAGAGACAGTAGATCTAGCTGGTCTGTCATAATATAATAGAGACAGTATATCTAGCTGGTCTGTCATAATATAATAGAGACAGTAGATCTAGCTGGCCTGTCATAATATAATAGATACTGTAGATCTAGCTAGTCTGTCATAATATAATAGAGACATTAGATCTAGCTGGTCTGTCATAATGTAATAGAGACATTAGATCTAGCTGGTCTGTCATAATATAATAGAGACAGTAGATCTAGCTGGCCTGTCATAATATAATAGATACTGTAGATCTAGTTTGTCTGTCATAATAAAATAGAGACATTAGATCTAGCTGGTCTGTCATAATATAATAGAGATAGTATATCTAGCTGGTCTGTCATAAAATAATAGAGACAGTAGATCTAGCTGGCCTGTCATAATATAATAGATACTGTAGATCTAGCTGGTCTGTCATATTATAATAGAGACATTAGATCTAGCTGGTCTGTCATAATATAATAGAGACAGTATATATAGCTGGTCTGTCATAATATAATAGAGACAGTAGATCTAGCTGGTCTGTCATAATATAATAGAGACATTAGATCTAGCTGGTCTGTCATAATATAATAGAGGAAGTAGATCTAGCTGGTCTGTCATTATATAATAGAGACAGTATATCTAGCTGGTCTGTCATAATATAATAGAGACAGTAGATCTAGCTGGCCTGTCATAATATAATAGATACTGTAGATCTAGCTAGTCTGTCATAATATAATAGAGACATTAGATCTAGCTGGTCTGTCATAATGTAATAGAGACATTAGATCTAGCTGGTCTGTCATAATATAATAGAGACATTAGATCTAGCTGGCCTGTCATAATATAATAGATACTGTAGATCTACCTGGCCTGTCATAATATAATAGATACTGTAGATCTAGTTGGTCTGTCATAATAAAATAGAGACATTAGATCTAGCTGGTCTGTCATAATATAATAGAGATAGTATATCTAGCTGGTCTGTCATAATATAATAGAGACAGTAGATCTAGCTGGTCTGTCATAATGTAATAGAGACATTAGATCTAGCTGGTCTGTCATAATATAATAGAGACATTAGATCTAGCTGGTCTGTCATAATATAATAGAGATACTAGATCTAGCTGGTCTGTCATAATGTAATAGAGACATTAGATCTACCTGGTCTGTCATAATGTAATAGAGACATTAGATCTAGCTGGTCTGTCATAATATTATAGAGACAGTAGATCTAGCTGGCCTGTCATACTATAATATAAACTTTAGATCTAGCTGGTCTGTCATAATATAATAGAGACATTAGATCTACCTGGTCTGTCATAATATAATAGAGACAGTATATCTAGCTGGTCTGTCATAATATAATAGAGATAGTAGATCTAGCTGGTCTGTCATAATAAAATAGAGACATTAGATCTAGCTGGTCTGCCATAATGTAATAGAGACATTAGATCTAGCTGGTCTGTCATAATATAATAGAGACAGTAGATCTAGCTGGTCTGTCATAATATAATAGAGACAGTATATCTAGCTGGTCTGTCATAATATAATAGAGACAGTAGATCTAGCTGGCCTGTCATAATATAATAGATACTGTAGATCTAGCTAGTCTGTCATAATATAATAGAGACATTAGATCTAGCTGGTCTGTCATAATGTAATAGAGACATTAGATCTAGCTGGTCTGTCATAATATAATAGAGACAGTAGATCTAGCTGGCCTGTCATAATATAATAGATACTGTAGATCTAGTTTGTCTGTCATAATAAAATAGAGACATTAGATCTAGCTGGTCTGTCATAATATAATAGAGATAGTATATCTAGCTGGTCTATCATAAAATAATAGAGACAGTAGATCTAGCTGGCCTGTCATAATATAATAGATACTGTAGATCTAGCTGGTCTGTCATATTATAATAGAGACATTAGATCTAGCTGGTCTGTCATAATATAATAGAGACAGTATATATAGCTGGTCTGTCATAATATAATAGAGACAGTAGATCTAGCTGGTCTGTCATAATATAATAGAGACATTAGATCTAGCTGGTCTGTCATAATATAATAGAGGAAGTAGATCTAGCTGGTCTGTCATTATATAATAGAGACAGTATATGTAGCTGGTCTGTCATAATATAATAGAGACAGTAGATCTAGCTGGTCTGTCATAATATAATAGAGACAGTAGATCTAGCTGGCCTGTCATAATATAATAGATACTGTAGATCTAGCTAGTCTGTCATAATATAATAGAGACATTAGATCTAGCTGGTCTGTCATAATGTAATAGAGACATTAGATCTAGCTGGTCTGTCATAATATAATAGAGACATTAGATCTTGCTGGCCTGTCATAATATAATAGATACTGTAGATCTAGTTTGTCTGTCATAATAAAATAGAGACATTAGATCTAGCTGGTCTGTCATAATATAATAGAGATAGTATATCTAGCTGGTCTGTCATAAAATAATAGAGACAGTAGATCTAGCTGGCCTGTCATAATATAATAGATACTGTAGATCTAGCTGGTCTGTCATATTATAATAGAGACATTAGATCTAGCTGGTCTGTCATAATATAATAGAGACAGTATATATAGCTGGTCTGTCATAATATCATAGAGACATTAGATCTAGCTGGTCTGTCATAATATAATAGAGATAGTATATCTAGCTGGTCTGTCATAATATAATAGAGACAGTAGATCTAGCTGGTCTGTCATAATGTAATAGAGACATTAGATCTAGCTGGTCTGTCATAATATAATAGAGACATTAGATCTAGCTGGTCTGTCATAATATAATAGAGATACTAGATCTAGCTGGTCTGTCATAATGTAATAGAGACATTAGATCTACCTGGTCTGTCATAATGTAATAGAGACATTAGATCTAGCTGGTCTGTCATAATATTATAGAGACAGTAGATCTAGCTGGCCTGTCATACTATAATATAAACTTTAGATCTAGCTGGTCTGTCATAATATAATAGAGACATTAGATCTACCTGGTCTGTCATAATATAATAGAGACAGTATATCTAGCTGGTCTGTCATAATATAATAGAGATAGTAGATCTAGCTGGTCTGTCATAATATAATAGAGACATTAGATCTAGCTGGTCTGTCATAATGTAATAGAGACATTAGATCTAGCTGGTCTGTCATAATATAATAGAGACAGTAGATCTAGCTGGTCTGTCATAATATAATAGAGACAGTATATCTAGCTGGTCTGTCATAATATAATAGAGACAGTAGATCTAGCTGGCCTGTCATAATATAATAGATACTGTAGATCTAGCTAGTCTGTCATAATATAATAGAGACATTAGATCTAGCTGGTCTGTCATAATGTAATAGAGACATTAGATCTAGCTGGTCTGTCATAATATAATAGAGACAGTAGATCTAGCTGGCCTGTCATAATATAATAGATACTGTAGATCTAGTTTGTCTGTCATAATAAAATAGAGACATTAGATCTAGCTGGTCTGTCATAATATAATAGAGATAGTATATCTAGCTGGTCTATCATAAAATAATAGAGACAGTAGATCTAGCTGGCCTGTCATAATATAATAGATACTGTAGATCTAGCTGGTCTGTCATATTATAATAGAGACATTAGATCTAGCTGGTCTGTCATAATATAATAGAGACAGTATATATAGCTGGTCTGTCATAATATAATAGAGACAGTAGATCTAGCTGGTCTGTCATAATATAATAGAGACATTAGATCTAGCTGGTCTGTCATAATATAATAGAGGAAGTAGATCTAGCTGGTCTGTCATTATATAATAGAGACAGTATATGTAGCTGGTCTGTCATAATATAATAGAGACAGTAGATCTAGCTGGTCTGTCATAATGTAATAGAGACATTAGATCTAGCTGGTCTGTCATAATATAGTAGAGACCGTAGATCTAGCTGGCCTGTCATAATATAATAGATACTGTAGATCTAGCTGGTCTTTCATAATAAAATAGAGACATTAGATCTAGCTGGTCTGTCATAATATAATAGAGGCAGTAGATCTAGCTGGTCTGTCATTATATAATAGAGACACTAGATCTAGCTGGTCTGCCAATATTTAATAGAGACATTAGATCTAGCTGGTCTGTCATAATATAATAGAGGCAGTAGATCTAGCTGGTCTGTCATTATATAATAGATACAGTAGATCTAGCTGGTCTGTCATAATATAATAGAGACATTAGATCTAGCTTGTCTGCCATAATGTAATAGAGACATTAGATCTAGCTGGTCTGTCATAATATAATAGAGACAGTATATCTAGCGGGTCTGTCATAATATAATATAGACAGTAGATCTTGCTGGTCTGTCATAATATAATAGAGACATTAGATCTAGCTGGTCTGTCATAATGTAATAGAGACATTAGATCTAGCTGGTCTGTCATAATGTAATAGAGACATTAGATCTAGCTGGTCTGTCATAATATAATAGAGACAGTATATCTAGCTGGTCTGTCATAATATAATAGAGACAGTAGATCTAGCTGGCCTGTCATAATATAATAGATACTGTAGATCTAGCTGGTCTGTCATAATATAATAGAGACATTAGATCTAGCTGGTCTGTCATAATATAATAGAGGCAGTAGATCTAGCTGGTCTGTCATAATATAATAGAGACAGTATATCTAGCTGGTCTGTCATAATATAATAGAGACAGTAGATCTAGCTGGTCTGTCATAATGTAATAGAGGCAGTAGATCTAGCTGGTCTGTCATTATATAATAGATACAGTAGATCTAGCTGGCCTGTCATAATATAATAGATACTGTAGATCTAGTTTGTCTGTCATAATAAAATAGAGACATTAGATCTAGCTGGTCTGTCATAATATAATAGAGATAGTATATCTAGCTGGTCTATCATAAAATAATAGAGACAGTAGATCTAGCTGGCCTGTCATAATATAATAGATACTGTAGATCTAGCTGGTCTGTCATATTATAATAGAGACATTAGATCTAGCTGGTCTGTCATAATATAATAGAGACATTAGATCTAGCTGGTCTGTCATAATATAATAGAGATACTAGATCTAGCTGGTCTGTCATAATGTAATAGAGACATTAGATCTACCTGGTCTGTCATAATGTAATAGAGACATTAGATCTAGCTGGTCTGTCATAATATTATAGAGACAGTAGATCTAGCTGGCCTGTCATACTATTGCGGAGAAGGTGTGGTGGGATTCGAAATGGTCGGTAATCTGTTTGTTGACCATGGACTTTACGGTGTCCCAGAACTTTTTTGAATTTGTGTTGCAGGAAGCAAATTTCTGCTTGAAAAAGCTAGCCTTGGCTGTTCTAACTGCCTGTGTATATTGGTTTCTGGCTTCCCTGAAAAGTTGCATATCACGGGGGCTGTTCGATGCTAATGCAGAACGCCATAGGATGTTTTTCTGTTGGTTAAGGGCAGTCAGGTCAGGAGAGAACCAAGGGCTATATCTGTTCCTGGTTCTAAATTTCTTGAATGGGGCATGCTTATTCAAGATGGTGAGGAAGGCATTGTTAAAAAATGACCAGGCATCCTCTACTGACGGGATGAGATCAATATCCTTCCAGGATACCCCGGCCAGGTCGATTAGAAAGGCCTGCTCGCTGAAGTGTTTCAGGGAGCGTTTGACAGTGATGAGTGGAGGTCGTTTGACCGCTGACCCATTACGGATGCAGGCAATGAGGCAGTGATCGCTGAGATCTTGGTTGAAAACAGCAGAGGTGTATTTGGAGGGCAAGTTTGTTAGGATGATATCTATGAGGGTACCCGTGTTTACGGAATTGGGGTGGTACCTGGTAGGTTCATTGATAATTTGTGTGAGATTGAGGGCATCAAGCTTAGATTGTAGGGTGGCTGGGGTGTTGAGCATGTTCAAATTTAGGTCGCCTAGCAGCACGAGCTCTGAAGATAGATGGGGGGCAATCAGTTCACATATAGTGTCCAGAGCACAGCTGGGGGCAGAGGGTGGTCTATAGCAGGCGGCAACGGTGAGAGACTTGTTTTTAGAGAGGTGGATTTTTAAAAGTAGAAGTTCAAATTGTTTGGGAACAGACCTGGATAGTATAACAGAACTCTGCAGGCAGTCTTTGCAGTAGATTGCAACACCGCCCCCTTTGGCCGTTCTATCTTGTCTGAAAATCTTGTAATTGGGGATGAAAATGTCTGAATTTTTGGTGGTCTTTCTAAGCCAGGATTCAGACACGGCTAAAACATCCGGGTTGGCAGAGTGTGCTAAAGCAGTGAACAAAACAAACTTAGGGAGGAGGCTTCTAATGTTAACATGCATGAAGCCAAGGCTATTACGGTTACAGAAGTCATCAAAAGAGAGCGCCTGGGGAATAGGAGTGGAGCCAGGTACTGCAGGGCCTGGATTCACCTCTACATCACCAGAGGAACAGAGGAGGAGTAGGATAAGGGTACGGCTAAAAGCTATGAGAATTGGTCGCCTAGAGCTACTAGAGCAGAGAGTAAAAGGAGGTTTCTGGGGGCGATAAAATAGTTTAAAGGAATAATGTACAGACAAAGGTATGGTAGGATGTGAATACAGTGGAGGTAAACCTAGGTATTGAGTGATGATGAGAGAGATATTGTCTCTAGAAACATCATTGAAACCAGGTGATGTCATCGCATATGTGGGTGGTGGAACTGAGAGGTTGGATATGGTATAGAGAGCAGGGCTAGAATCTCTACAGTGAAATAAGCCAATAAACACTAACCAGAACAGCAATGGACAAGGCATATTTACATTAAGGAGAGGCATGCTAATCGAGTGATCAATAAGGGTCCAGTGAGTAGAGGTTGGTTGGGGTCGTGGCGATCCAGACAGCTGGCCGGGTATATGGCTATCGGTAGCAGCATAGGATGGAGGTCTGTTTGTAGATACCTCGTGCGTTTCCGTCGGTAGGTTAGTGGGGTTCCGTGTAGTGGGGTTCCGTGTGGTAGAGGGGATCAATCCAAATTGGCAAAATAGATATAGTGACCCAAGGAAAAAATAAAATAAATAAATAATAATAATAATAATAGTTGTCCGATATACTTGTTCAAATAGCAGCCGATAAGACAGCTAACGATTAGCGGGCCTCAGATGAGCGTTCAGGTAACGTCGGGACGGAGGTGCCAGTTGGATAAATCCCTCAGGCAGATAACGTCGGCAGTCAGTCGCGGCAGTCAGTCGTGAAGGCCCGGTGGGGTTCCGTATCTGCAGCAGCAACAAAAGAAACGGGTCCGGATGGTGATGGAACTCCTCAGCTGGCTAGCTCCAGAATGATTTGAGTTTGCTCCGGGGTCGACGTAAGCCAATAGTCACACGGTTTGCAGCTAGCTAGCTGCGAAATCAAGGTGCAAGTGTCCAGAGCCTGCGGCTGGAATCCGGGGAAACTGAGAGAAAAAGAGTCCCGGAATGCTCCGGTCCGAGTCGCGTTGCACAAAAGTGCCGGTAGATTATCGAGCTAAAGGAATAGCTGATGACCACTAAACGTGGGCAGCTGAAACACCAACGCTAGCCAGCAAACCGGCTAATTTCGGGGCAGCTACAGATTAGCTTCTGGCTAGCTATCGGAGTAGCTTCTGGTTAGCTTTCAGGCTAGCTTCTGAATTAGCCCCTGGCTAGCTTCCACGATGGAATTTCAGATTGAGGTAAATAATACTTTTTGTAATTGGTGAAGCGGGTTGCAGGAAAGCTTTTGCAGGAAAGCTTTTGTAGTTGAGTTCTTGGATAATAAAATAGATAAAAGATATGCGAAGAAAGGTGTAAATATATATATATACAGGACACGAACAATACGGAACAGAAAAAGACGTCTGAACTGCTAAGCCACCTTGGACCACATCTAGCTGGTCTGTCATAATATAATAGAGGCAGTAGATCTAGCTGGTCTGTCATTATATAATAGAGACAGTATATCTAGCTGGTCTGTCATAATATAATAGAGACAGTATATCTAGCTGGTCTGTCATAATAGAATAGAGACAGTAGATCTAGCTGGTCTGTCATAATATAATAGAGACATTAGATCTAGCTGGTCTGTCATAATATAATAGAGACAGTAGATCTAGCTGGTCTGTCATAATATAATAGAGACAGTAGATCTAGCTGGTCTGTCATAATATAATAGAGACATTAGATCTAGCTGGTCTGCCATAATGTAATAGAGACATTAGATCTAGCTGTTCTGTCATAATATAATAGAGACAGTATATCTAGCTGGTCTGTCATAATATAATAGAGACAGTAGATCTTGCTGGTCTGTCATAATATAATAGAGACATTAGATCTAGCTGGTCTGTCATAATGTAATAGAGAGAGTATATCTAGCTGGTCTGTCATAATATAACAGAGACAATAGATCTAGCTGGTCTGTCATAATATAATAGAGACAGTAGATCTAGCTGGTCTGTCATAATATAATAGAGACAGTAGATCTAGCTGGTCTGTCATTATATAATAGAGACAGTAGATCTAGCTGGTCTGTCATAATATATTAGAGACAGTATATCTAGCTGGTCTGTCATAATATAATAGAGACAGTAGATCTAGCTGGCCTGTCATAATATAATAGATACTGTAGATCTAGCTGGTCTGTCACAATATAATAGAGACATTAGATCTAGCTGGTCTGTCATAATGTAATAGAGACATTAGATCTAGCTGGTCTGTCATAATATAATAGAGACAGTAGATCTAGCTGGCCTGTCATAATATAATAGATACTGTAGATCTAGCTGGTCTGTCATAATATAATAGAGACAGTATATCTAGCTCGTCTGTCATAATATAATAGACACAGTAGATCTAGCTGGTCTGTCATAATATAATAGAGACAGTAGATCTAGCTGGTCTGTCATTATATAATAGAGACAGTAGATCTAGCTGGTCTGTCATAATATAATAGAGACATTAGATCTAGCTGCTCTGTCATAATGTAATAGAGACATTAGATCTAGCTGGTCTGTCATAATGTAATAGAGACATTAGATCT
The DNA here is from genome assembly GCF_045679555.1 of Salvelinus alpinus. Classification (NCBI taxonomy): domain Eukaryota; kingdom Metazoa; phylum Chordata; class Actinopteri; order Salmoniformes; family Salmonidae; genus Salvelinus; species Salvelinus alpinus. Next base: position 361,112 of record NW_027256880.1, read on the forward strand.
AGCTGGTCTGTCATAATATAATAGAGACAGTAGATCTAGCTGGTCTGTCATAATATAATAGAGACAGTAGATCTAGCTGGCCTGTCATAATGTAATAGAGACATTAGATCTAGCTGTTCTGTCATAATATAATAGAGACAGTAGATCTAGCTGGTCTGTCATAATATAATAGAGACAGTAGATCTTGCTGGTCTGTCATAATATAATAGAGACATTAGATCTAGCTGGTCTGTCATAATGTAATAGAGAGAGTATATCTAGCTGGTCTGTCATAATATAACAGAGACAATAGATCTAGCTGGTCTGTCATAATATAATAGAGACAGTAGATCTAGCTGGTCTGTCATAATATAATAGAGACAGTAGATCTAGCTGGTCTGTCATTATATAATAGAGATAGTAGATCTAGCTGGTCTGTCATAATATAATAGAGACAGTATATCTAGCTGGTCTGTCATAATATAATAGAGACAGTAGATCTAGCTGGCCTGTCATAATATAATAGATACTGTAGATCTAGCTGGTCTGTCACAATATAATAGAGACATTAGATCTAGCTGGTCTGTCATAATGTAATAGAGACATTAGATCTAGCTGGTCTGTCATAATATAATAGAGACAGTAGATCTAGCTGGCCTGTCATAATATAATAGATACTGTAGATCTAGCTGGTCTGTCATAATATAATAGAGACAGTATATCTAGCTCGTCTGTCATAATATAATAGAGACAGTAGATCTAGCTGGTCTGTCATAATATAATAGAGGCAGTAGATCTAGCTGGTCTGTCATTATATAATAGAGACAGTAGATCTAGCTGGTCTGTCATAATATAATAGAGACATTAGATCTAGCTGCTCTGTCATAATGTAATAGAGACATTAGATCTAGCTGGTCTGTCATAATGTAATAGAGACATTAGATCTAGCTGGTCTGTCATAATATAATAGAGACAGTATATCTAGCTGGTCTGTCATAATATAATAGAGACAGTAGATCTAGCTGGCCTGTCATAACATAATAGATACTGTAGATCTAGCTGGTCTGTCATAATATAATAGAGACATTAGATCTAGCTGGTCTGTCATAATATAATAGAGACAGTATATCTAGCTGGTCTGTCATAATATAATAGAGACAGTAGATTTAGCTGGTCTGTCATAATATAATAGAGACATTAGATCTAGCTGGTCTGTCATAATATAATAGAGGCAGTAGATCTAGCTGGTCTGTCATTATATAATAGAGACACTATATCTAGCTGGTTTGTCATAATATAATAGAGACAGTCGATCTAGCTGGTCTGTCATAATGTAATAGAGACATTATATCTAGCTGGTCTGTCATAATATAATAGAGACATTAGATCTAGCTGGTCTGTCATAATGTAATAGAGACATTAGATCTAGCTGGTCTGTCATAATATAATAGAGACAGTAGATCTTGCTGGTCTGTCATAATATTATAGAGACATTAGATCTAGCTGGTCTGTCATTATATAATAGAGACAGTATATCTAGCTGGTTTGTCATAATATAATAGAGACAGTAGATCTAGCTGGTCTGTCATAATGTAATAGAGACATTATATTTCTAGCTGGTCTGTCATAATATAATAGTGACATTACATCTAGCTGGTCTGTCATAATGTAATAGAGACATTAGATCTAGCTGGTCTGTCATAATATAATAGAGACATTAGATCTAGCTGGTCTGTCATAATATAATAGAGACAGTAGATCTAGCTGGCCTGTCATAACATAATAGTTACTGTAGATCTACCTGGTCTGTCATTATAGAATAGAGACAGTATATCTAGCTGGTCTGTCATAATATAATAGAGACATTAGATCTAGCTGGTCTGCCATAATGTAATAGAGACATTAGATCTAGCTGTTCTGTCATAATATAATAGAGACAGTAGATCTAGCTGGTCTGTCATAATATAATAGAGACAGTAGATCTTGCTGGTCTGTCATAATATAATAGAGACATTAGATCTAGCTGGTCTGTCATAATGTAATAGAGAGAGTATATCTAGCTGGTCTGTCATAATATAACAGAGACAATAGATCTAGCTGGTCTGTCATAATATAATAGAGACAGTAGATCTAGCTGGTCTGTCATAATATAATAGAGACAGTAGATCTAGCTGGTCTGTCATTATATAATAGAGATAGTAGATCTAGCTGGTCTGTCATAATATAATAGAGACATTAGATCTAGCTGGTCTGTCATAATATAATAGAGACATTAGATCTAGCTGGTCTGTCATAATGTAATAGAGACATTAGATCTAGCTGGTCTGTCATAATATAATAGAGACAGTAGATCTAGCTGGCCTGTCATAATATAATAGATACTGTAGATCTAGCTGGTCTGTCATAATATAATAGAGACAGTATATCTAGCTCGTCTGTCATAATATAATAGAGACAGTAGATCTAGCTGGTCTGTCATAATATAATAGAGACATTATATCTAGCTGGTCTGTCATAATATAATAGAGGCAGTAGATCTAGCTGGTCTGTCATTATATAATAGAGACAGTAGATCTAGCTGGTCTGTCATAATATAATAGAGACATTAGATCTAGCTGCTCTGTCATAATGTAATAGAGACATTAGATCTAGCTGGTCTGTCATAATGTAATAGAGACATTAGATCTAGCTGGTCTGTCATAATATAATAGAGACAGTAGATCTAGCTGGTCTGTCATAATATAATAGAGACAGTAGATCTAGCTGGTCTGTCATAATATAATAGAGACTGTAGATCTAGCTGGTCTGTCATAATATAATAGAGACATTAGGTCTAGCTGGTCTGTCATAATATAATAGAGACAGTATATCTAGCTGGTCTGTCATAATATAATAGAGACAGTAGATCTAGCTGGTCTGTCATAATATAATAGAGACATTATATCTAGCTGGTCTGTCATAATATAATAGAGGCAGTAGATCTAGCTGGTCTGTCATTATATAATAGAGACAGTATATCTAGCTGGTTTGTCATAATATAATAGAGACAGTAGATCTAGCTGGTCTGTCATAATGTAATAGAGACATTAGATCTAGCTGGTCTGTCATAATATAATAGAGACATTAGATCTAGCTGGTCTGTCATAATATAATAGAGACATTAGATCTAGCTGGTCTGTCATAATATAATAGAGACAGTAGATCTTGCTGGTCTGTCATAATATTATAGAGACATTAGATCTAGCTGGTCTGTCATTATATAATAGAGACAGTATATCTAGCTGGTTTGTCATAATATAATAGAGACAGTAGATCTAGCTGGTCTGTCATAATATAATAGAGACATTATATCTAGCTGGTCTGTCATAATATAATAGAGACATTACATCTAGCTGGTCTGTCATAATATAATAGAGACATTAGATCTAGCTGGTCTGTCATAATATAATAGAGACAGTAGATCTAGCTGGTCTGTCATAATATAATAGAGACAGTAGATCTAGCTGGTCTGTCATAATATAATAGAGACATTAGATCTAGCTGGTCTGTCATAATATAATAGAGACATTAGATCTAGCTGGTCTGTCATAATATAATACAGACAGTATATCTAGCTGGTCTGTCATAATATAATAGAGACAGTAGATCTAGCTGGTCTGTCATAATATAATAGAGACATTAGATCTAGCTGGTCTGTCATAATATAATAGAGGCAGTAGATCTAGCTGGTCTGTCATTATATAATAGAGACAGTATATCTAGCTGGTTTGTCATAATATAATAGAGACAGTAGATCTAGCTGGTCTGTCATAATGTAATAGAGACATTATATCTAGCTGGTCTGTCATAATATAATAGAGACATTAGATCTAGCTGGTCTGTCATAATGTAATAGAGACATTAGATCTAGCTGGTCTGTCATAATATAATAGAGACAGTAGATCTTGCTGGTCTGTCATAATATAATAGAGACATTAGATCTAGCTGGTCTGTCATTATATAATAGAGACAGTATATCTAGCTGGTTTGTCATAATATAATAGAGACAGTAGATCTAGCTGGTCTGTCATAATATAATAGAGGCAGTAGATCTAGCTGGTCTGTCATTATATAATAGAGACAGTATATCTAGCTGGCCTGTCATAATATAATAGAGACAGTAGATCTAGCTGGTCTGCCATAATGTAATAGAGACATTAGATCTAGCTGGTCTGTCATAATATAATAGAGACAGTATATCTAGCTGGTTTGTCATAATATAATAGAGACAGTAGATCTAGCTGGTCTGTCATAATGTAATAGAGACATTAGATCTAGCTGGTCTGTCATAATATAATAGAGACATTAGATCTAGCTGGTATGTCATAATGTAATAGAGACATTAGATCTAGCTGGTCTGTCATAATATAATAGAGACAGTAGATCTAGCTGGCCTGTCATAATATAATAGATACTGTAGATCTAGCTGGTCTGTCATAAGAAAATAGAGACATTAGATCTAGCTGGTCTGTCATAATATAATAGAGACAGTATATCTAGCTGGTCTGTCATAATATAATAGAGACAGTAGATCTAGCTGGTCTGTCATAATAGAATAGAGACATTAGATCTAGCTGGTCTGTCATAATATAATAGAGACAGTAGATCTAGCTGGTCTGTCATAATATAATAGAGACAGTAGATCTAGCTGGTCTGTCATAATATAATAGAGACATTAGATCTAGCTGGTCTGTCATAATGTAATAGAGACATTAGATCTAGCTGTTCTGTCATAATATAATAGAGACAGTATATCTAGCTGGTCTGTCATAATATAATAGAGACAGTAGATCTTGCTGGTCTGTCATAATATAATAGAGACATTAGATCTAGCTGGTCTGTCATAATGTAATAGAGAGAGTATATCTAGCTGGTCTGTCATAATATAACAGAGACAATAGATCTAGCTGGTCTGTCATAATATAATAGAGACAGTAGATCTAGCTGGTCTGTCATAATATAATAGAGACAGTATATCTAGCTGGTCTGTCATAATATAACAGAGACAATAGATCTAGCTTGTCTGTCATAATATAATAGAGACAGTAGATCTAGCTGGTCTGTCATAATATAATAGAGACATTAGATCTAGCTGGTCTGTCATAATATAATAGAGACATTAGATCTAGCTGGTCTGTCATAATATAATAGAGACAGTATATCTAGCTGGTCTGTCATAATATAATAGAGACAGTAGATCTAGCTGGTCTGTCATAATATAATAGAGACATTAGATCTAGCTGGTCTGTCATAATATAATAGAGGCAGTAGATCTAGCTGGTCTGTCATTATATAATAGAGACAGTATATCTAGCTGGCCTGTCATAATATAATAGAGACAGTAGATCTAGCTGGTCTGCCATAATGTAATAGAGACATTAGATCTAGCTGGTCTGTCATAATATAATAGAGACAGTATATCTAGCTGGTCTGTCATAATATAATAGAGACAGTAGATCTTGCTGGTCTGTCATAATATAATAGAGACATTAGATCTAGCTGCTCTGTCATAATGTAATAGAGACATTAGATCTAGCTGGTCTGTCATAATGTAATAGAGACATTAGATCTAGCTGGTCTGTCATAATATAATAGAGACATTAGATCTAGCTGGTCTGTCATAATATAATAGAGACAGTAGATCTTGCTGGTCTGTCATAATATTATAGAGACATTAGATCTAGCTGGTCTGTCATTATATAATAGAGACAGTATATCTAGCTGGTTTGTCATAATATAATAGAGACAGTAGATCTAGCTGGTCTGTCATAATGTAATAGAGACATTATATTCTAGCTGGTCTGTCATAATATAATAGTGACATTACATCTGGCTGGTCTGTCATAATGTAATAGAGACATTAGATCTAGCTGGTCTGTCATAATATAATAGAGACAGTATATCTAGCTGGTCTGTCATAATATAATAGAGACAGTAGATCTAGCTGGCCTGTCATAACATAATAGTTACTGTAGATCTAGCTGGTCTGTCATAATATAATAGAGACATTAGGTCTAGCTGGTCTGTCATAATATAATAGAGACAGTATATCTAGCTGGTCTGTCATAATATAATAGAGACAGTAGATCTAGCTGGTCTGTCATAATATAATAGAGACATTAGATCTAGCTGGTCTGTCATAATATAATAGAGGCAGTAGATCTAGCTGGTCTGTCATTATATAATAGAGACAGTATATCTAGCTGGTTTGTCATAATATAATAGAGACAGTAGATCTAGCTGGTCTGTCATAATGTAATAGAGACATTATATCTAGCTGGTCTGTCATAATATAATAGAGACATTAGATCTAGCTGGTCTGTCATAATATAATAGAGACATTAGATCTAGCTGGTCTGTCATAATATAATAGAGACAGTAGATCTTGCTGGTCTGTCATAATATAATAGAGACATTAGATCTAGCTGGTCTGTCATAATATAATAGAGACAGTATATCTAGCTGGTTTGTCATAATATAATAGAGACAGTAGATCTAGCTGGTCTGTCATAATGTAATAGAGACATTATATCTAGCTGGTCTGTCATAATATAATAGAGACATTAGATCTAGCTGGTCTGTCATAATGTAATAGAGACATTAGATCTAGCTGGTCTGTCATAATATAATAGAGACAGTAGATCTAGCTGGCCTGTCATAATATAATAGATACTGTAGATCTAGCTGGTCTGTCATAATAAAATAGAGACATTAGATCTAGCTGGTCTGTCATAATATAATAGAGACAGTAGATCTAGCTGGTCTGTCATAATATAATAGAGACAGTAGATCTAGCTGGTCTGTCATAATAGAATAGAGACATTAGATCTAGCTGGTCTGTCATAATATAATAGAGACAGTAGATCTAGCTGGTCTGTCATAATATAATAGAGACAGTATATCTAGCTGGTCTATAATAATATAATAGAGACATTAGATCTAGCTGGTCTGCCATAATGTAATAGAGACATTAGATCTAGCTGTTCTGTCATAATATAATAGAGACAGTATATCTAGCTGGTCTGTCATAATATAATAGAGACAGTAGATCTTGCTGGTCTGTCATAATATAATAGAGACATTAGATCTAGCTGGTCTGTCATAATGTAATAGAGAGAGTATATCTAGCTGGTCTGTCATAATATAACAGAGACAATAGATCTAGCTGGTCTGTCATAATATAATAGAGACAGTAGATCTAGCTGGTCTGTCATAATATAATAGAGGCAGTAGATCTAGCTGGTCTGTCATTATATAATAGAGACAGTATATCTAGCTGGCCTGTCATAATATAATAGAGACAGTAGATCTAGCTGGTCTGCCATAATGTAATAGAGACATTAGATCTAGCTGGTCTGTCATTATATAATAGAGACAGTATATCTAGCTGGTTTGTCATAATATAATAGAGACAGTAGATCTAGCTGGTCTGTCATAATGTAATAGAGACATTATATCTAGCTGGTCTGTCATAATATAATAGAGACATTAGATCTAGCTGGTATGTCATAATGTAATAGAGACATTAGATCTAGCTGGTCTGTCATAATATAATAGAGACAGTAGATCTAGCTGGCCTGTCATAATATAATAGATACTGTAGATCTAGCTGGTCTGTCATAAGAAAATAGAGACATTAGATCTAGCTGGTCTGTCATAATATAATAGAGACAGTATATCTAGCTGGTCTGTCATAATATAATAGAGACAGTAGATCTAGCTGGTCTGTCATAATAGAATAGAGACATTAGATCTAGCTGGTCTGTCATAATATAATAGAGACAGTAGATCTAGCTGGTCTGTCATAATATAATAGAGACAGTAGATCTAGCTGGTCTGTCATAATATAATAGAGACATTAGATCTAGCTGGTCTGCCATAATGTAATAGAGACATTAGATCTAGCTGTTCTGTCATAATATAATAGAGACAGTATATCTAGCTGGTCTGTCATAATATAATAGAGACAGTAGATCTTGCTGGTCTGTCATAATATAATAGAGACATTAGATCTAGCTGGTCTGTCATAATGTAATAGAGAGAGTATATCTAGCTGGTCTGTCATAATATAACAGAGACAATAGATCTAGCTGGTCTGTCATAATATAATAGAGACAGTAGATCTAGCTGGTCTGTCATAATGTAATAGAGACATTAGATCTAGCTGGTCTGTCATAATATAATAGAGACATTAGATCTAGCTTGTCTGTCATAATATAATAGAGACAGTATATCTAGCTGGTCTGTCATAATATAATAGAGACATTAGATCTAGCTGGTCTGTCATAATGTAATAGAGACATTAGATCTAGCTGGTCTGTCATAATATAATAGAGACAGTATATCTAGCTGGTCTGTCATAATATAATAGAGACAGTAGATCTAGCTGGTCTGTCATAATATAATAGAGACATTAGATCTAGCTGGTCTGTCATAATATAATAGAGGCAGTAGATCTAGCTGGTCTGTCATTATATAATAGAGACAGTATATCTAGCTGGTCTGTCATAATATAATAGAGACAGTAGATCTAGCTGGTCTGCCATAATGTAATAGAGACATTAGATCTAGCTGGTCTGTCATAATATAATAGAGACATTAGATCTAGCTGGTCTGTCATAATATAATAGAGACAGTAGATCTTGCTGGTCTGTCATAATATAATAGAGACATTAGATCTAGCTGCTCTGTCATAATGTAATAGAGACATTCGATCTAGCTGGTCTGTCATAATGTAATAGAGACATTAGATCTAGCTGGTCTGTCATAATATAATAGAGACAGTATATCTAGCTGGTCTGTCATAATATAATAGAGACAGTAGATCTAGCTGGCCTGTCATAACATAATAGATACTGTAGATCTAGCTGGTCTGTCATAATATAATAGAGACATTAGATCTAGCTGGTCTGTCATAATATAATAGAGACAGTATATCTAGCTGGTCTGTCATAATGTAATAGAGAGAGTATATCTAGCTGGTCTGTCATAATATAACAGAGACAATAGATCTAGCTGGTCTGTCATAATATAATAGAGACAGTAGATCTAGCTGGTCTGTCATAATATAATAGAGACAGTATATCTAGCTGGTCTGTCATAATATAACAGAGACAATAGATCTAGCTTGTCTGTCATAATATAATAGAGACAGTAGATCTAGCTGGTCTGTCATAATATAATAGAGACATTAGATCTAGCTGGTCTGTCATAATATAATAGAGACATTAGATCTAGCTGGTCTGTCATAATATAATAGAGACAGTAGATCTAGCTGGTCTGTCATAATATAATAGAGACAGTAGATCTAGCTGGTCTGTCATAATATAATAGAGACATTAGATCTAGCTGGTCTGTCATAATATAATAGAGACATTAGATCTAGCTGGTCTGTCATAATATAATAGAGGCAGTAGATCTAGCTGGTCTGTCATTATATAATAGAGACAGTATATCTAGCTGGTCTGTCATAATATAATAGAGACAGTAGATCTAGCTGGTCTGCCATAATGTAATAGAGACATTAGATCTAGCTGGTCTGTCATAATATAATAGAGACAGTATATCTAGCTGGTCTGTCATAATATAATAGAGACAGTAGATCTAGCTGGTCTGTCATAATATAATAGAGACATTAGATCTAGCTGCTCTGTCATAATGTAATAGAGACATTAGATCTAGCTGGTCTGTCATAATGTAATAGAGACATTAGATCTAGCTGGTCTGTCATAATATAATAGAGACAGTATATCTAGCTGGTCTGTCATAATATAATATAGACAGTAGATCTAGCTGGTCTGTCATAATGTAATAGATACTGTAGATCTAGCTGGTCTGTCATAATATAATAGAGACATTAGATCTAGCTGGTCTGTCATAATATAATAGAGACAGTATATCTAGCTGGTCTGTCATAATATAATAGAGACAGTAGATCTAGCTGGTCTGTCATAATATAATAGAGACATTAGATCTAGCTGGTCTGTCATAATATAATAGAGGCAGTAGATCTAGCTGGTCTGTCATTATATAATAGAGACAGTATATCTAGCTGGTTTGTCATAATATAATAGAGACAGTAGATCTAGCTGGTCTGTCATAATGTAATAGAGACATTAGATCTAGCTGGTCTGTCATAATATAATAGAGACATTAGATCTAGCTGGTCTGTCATAATATAATAGAGACAGTATATCTAGCTGGTCTGTCATAATATAATAGAGACAGTAGATCTAGCTGGTCTGTCATAATATAATAGAGACATTAGATCTAGCTGGTCTGTCATATTATAATAGAGGCAGTAGATCTAGCTGGTCTGTCATTATATAATAGAGACAGTATATCTAGCTGGTTTGTCATAAAATAATAGAGACAGTAGATCTAGCTGGTCTGTCATAATGTAATAGAGACATTATATCTAGCTGGTCTGTCATAATATAATAGAGACATTAGATCTAGCTGGTCTGTCATAATATAATAGAGACATTAGATCTAGCTGGTCTGTCATAATATAATAGAGACAGTAGATCTTGCTGGTCTGTCATAATATAATAGAGACATTAGATCTAGCTGGTCTGTCATAATATAATAGAGACATTAGATCTAGCTGGTCTGTCATAATATAATAGAGACAGTAGATCTAGCTGGTCTGTCATAATGTAATAGAGACATTAGATCTAGCTGGTCTGTCATAATATAATAGAGACATTAGATCTAGCTGGTCTGTCATAATGTAATAGAGACATTAGATCTAGCTGGTCTGTCATAATATAATAGAGACAGTAGATCTAGCTGGCCTGTCATAATATAATAGATACTGTAGATCTAGCTGGTCTGTCATAATAAAATAGAGACATTAGATCTAGCTGGTCTGTCATAATATAATAGAGACAGTAGATCTAGCTGGTCTGTCATAATATAATAGAGACAGTAGATCTAGCTGGTCTGTCATAATAGAATAGAGACATTAGATCTAGCTGGTCTGTCATAATATAATAGAGACAGTAGATCTAGCTGGTCTGTCATAATATAATAGAGACAGTACTAGCTGGTCTGTCATAATATAATAGAGACATTAGATCTAGCTGGTCTGTCATAATGTAATAGAGACATTAGATCTAGCTGTTCTGTCATAATATAATAGAGACAGTATATCTAGCTGGTCTGTCATAATATAATAGAGACAGTAGATCTTGCTGGTCTGTCATAATATAATAGAGACATTAGATCTAGCTGGTCTGTCATAATGTAATAGAGAGAGTATATCTAGCTGGTCTGTCATAATATAACAGAGACAATAGATCTAGCTGGTCTGTCATAATATAATAGAGACAGTAGATCTAGCTGGTCTGTCATAATATAATAGAGACAGTATATCTAGCTGGTCTGTCATAATATAACAGAGACAATAGATCTAGCTTGTCTGTCATAATATAATAGAGACAGTAGATCTAGCTGGTCTGTCATAATATAATAGAGACATTAGATCTAGCTGGTCTGTCATAATATAATAGAGACATTAGATCTAGCTGGTCTGTCATAATATAATAGAGACAGTAGATCTAGCTGGTCTGTCATAATATTATAGAGACATTAGATCTAGCTGGTCTGTCATTATATAATAGAGACAGTATATCTAGCTGGTCTGTCATAATATAATAGAGACATTAGATCTAGCTGGTCTGTCATAATATAATAGAGGCAGTAGATCTAGCTGGTCTGTCATTATATAATAGAGACAGTATATCTAGCTGGCCTGTCATAATATAATAGAGACAGTAGATCTAGCTGGTCTGCCATAATGTAATAGAGACATTAGATCTAGCTGGTCTGTCATAATATAATAGAGACAGTATATCTAGCTGGTCTGTCATAATATAATAGGGACAGTAGATCTTGCTGGTCTGTCATAATATAATAGAGACAGTATATCTAGCTGGTCTGTCATAATGTAATAGAGAGAGTATATCTAGCTGGTCTGTCATAATATAACAGAGACAATAGATCTAGCTGGTCTGTCATAATATAATAGAGACAGTAGATCTAGCTGGTCTGTCATAATATAATAGAGACAGTATATCTAGCTGGTCTGTCATAATATAATAGAGACAATAGATCTAGCTTGTCTGTCATAATATAATAGAGACAGTAGATCTAGCTGGTCTGTCATAATATAATAGAGACATTAGATCTAGCTGGTCTGTCATAATATAATAGAGACATTAGATCTAGCTGGTCTGTCATAATATAATAGAGACAGTAGATCTAGCTGGTCTGTCATAATATAATAGAGACAGTAGATCTAGCTGGTCTGTCATAATATAATAGAGACATTAGATCTAGCTGGTCTGTCATAATATAATAGAGACAGTAGATCTAGCTGGTCTGTCATAATATAATAGAGGCAGTAGATCTAGCTGGTCTGTCATAATATAATAGAGACAGTATATCTAGCTGGTCTGTCATAATATAATAGAGACAGTAGATCTAGCTGGTCTGCCATAATGTAATAGAGACATTAGATCTAGCTGGTCTGTCATAATATAATAGAGACAGTATATCTAGCTGGTCTGTCATAATATAATAGAGACAGTAGATCTAGCTGGTCTGTCATAATATAATAGAGACATTAGATCTAGCTGCTCTGTCATAATGTAATAGAGACATTAGATCTAGCTGGTCTGTCATAATGTAATAGAGACATTAGATCTAGCTGGTCTGTCATAATATAATAGAGACAGTATATCTAGCTGGTCTGTCATAATATAATATAGACAGTAGATCTAGCTGGCCTGTCATAACATAATAGATACTGTAGATCTAGCTGGTCTGTCATAATATAATAGAGACATTAGATCTAGCTGGTCTGTCATAATATAATAGAGACAGTATATCTAGCTGGTCTGTCATAATATAATAGAGACAGTAGATCTAGCTGGTCTGTCATAATATAATAGAGACATTAGATCTAGCTGGTCTGTCATAATATAATAGAGGCAGTAGATCTAGCTGGTCTGTCATTATATAATAGAGACAGTATATCTAGCTGGTTTGTCATAATATAATAGAGACAGTAGATCTAGCTGGTCTGTCATAATGTAATAGAGACATTAGATCTAGCTGGTCTGTCATAATATAATAGAGACATTAGATCTAGCTGGTCTGTCATAATATAATAGAGACAGTATATCTAGCTGGTCTGTCATAATATAATAGAGACAGTAGATCTAGCTGGTCTGTCATAATATAATAGAGACATTAGATCTAGCTGGTCTGTCATATTATAATAGAGGCAGTAGATCTAGCTGGTCTGTCATTATATAATAGAGACAGTATATCTAGCTGGTTTGTCATAAAATAATAGAGACAGTAGATCTAGCTGGTCTGTCATAATGTAATAGAGACATTATATCTAGCTGGTCTGTCATAATATAATAGAGACATTAGATCTAGCTGGTCTGTCATAATATAATAGAGACATTAGATCTAGCTGGTCTGTCATAATATAATAGAGACAGTAGATCTAGCTGGTCTGTCATAATATAATAGAGACATTAGATCTAGCTGGTCTGTCATAATATAATAGAGACAGTATATCTAGCTGGTCTGTCATAATATAATAGAGTCAGTAGATCTAGCTGGTCTGTCATAATGTATTAGAGACATTAGATCTAGCTGGTCTGTCATAATATAATAGAGACATTAGATCTAGCTGGTCTGTCATAATGTAATAGAGACATTAGATCTAGCTGGTCTGTCATAATATAATAGAGACAGTAGATCTAGCTGGCCTGTCATAATATAATAGATACTGTAGATCTAGCTGGTCTGTCATAAGAAAATAGAGACATTAGATCTAGCTGGTCTGTCATAATATAATAGAGACAGTAGATCTAGCTGGTCTGTCATAATATAATAGAGACAGTAGATCTAGCTGGTCTGTCATAATAGAATAGAGACATTAGATCTAGCTGGTCTGTCATAATATAATAGAGACAGTAGATCTAGCTGGTCTGTCATAATATAATAGAGACAGTAGATCTAGCTGGTCTGTCATAATATAATAGAGACATTAGATCTAGCTGGTCTGCCATAATGTAATAGAGACATTAGATCTAGCTGTTCTGTCATAATATAATAGAGACAGTATATCTAGCTGGTCTGTCATAATATAATAGAGACAGTAGATCTTGCTGGTCTGTCATAATATAATAGAGACATTAGATCTAGCTGGTCTGTCATAATGTAATAGAGAGAGTATATCTAGCTGGTCTGTCATAATATAATAGAGACAGTAGATCTAGCTGGTCTGTCATAATATAATAGAGACAGTAGATCTAGCTGGTCTGTCATAATATAATAGAGACAGTATATCTAGCTGGTCTGTCATAATATAACAGAGACAATAGATCTAGCTTGTCTGTCATAATATAATAGAGACAGTAGATCTAGCTGGTCTGTCATAATATAATAGAGACATTAGATCTAGCTGGTCTGTCATAATATAATAGAGACAGTGTATCTAGCTGGTCTGTCATAATATAATAGAGACAGTAGATCTAGCTGGTCTGTCATAATATTATAGAGACATTAGATCTAGCTGGTCTGTCATAATATAATAGAGACAGTATATCTAGCTGGTTTGTCATAATATAATAGAGACATTAGATCTAGCTGGTCTGTCATAATATAATAGAGGCAGTAGATCTAGCTGGTCTGTCATTATATAATAGAGACAGTATATCTAGCTGGCCTGTCATAATATAATAGAGACAGTAGATCTAGCTGGTCTGCCATAATGTAATAGAGACATTAGATCTAGCTGGTCTGTCATAATATAATAGAGACAGTATATCTAGCTGGTCTGTCATAATATAATAGAGACAGTAGATCTTGCTGGTCTGTCATAATATAATAGAGACATTAGATCTAGCTGCTCTGTCATAATGTAATAGAGACATTAGATCTAGCTGGTCTGTCATAATGTAATAGAGACATTAGATCTAGCTGGTCTGTCATAATATAATAGAGACAGTATATCTAGCTGGTCTGTCATAATATAATAGAGACAGTAGATCTAGCTGGCCTGTCATAACATAATAGATACTGTAGATCTAGCTGGTCTGTCATAATATAATAGAGACATTAGATCTAGCTGGTCTGTCATAATATAATAGAGACAGTATATCTAGCTGGTCTGTCATAATATAATAGAGACAGTAGATCTAGCTGGTCTGTCATAATATAATAGAGACATTAGATCTAGCTGGTCTGTCATAATATAAATGAGGCAGTAGATCTAGCTGGTCTGTCATTATATAATAGAGACAGTATATCTAGCTGGTTTGTCATAATATAATAGAGACAGTAGATCTAGCTGGTCTGTCATAATGTAATAGAGACATTAGATCTAGCTGGTCTGTCATAATATAATAGAGACATTAGATTTAGCTGGTCTGTCATAATATAATAGAGACAGTATATCTAGCTGGTCTGTCATAATATAATAGAGACAGTAGATCTAGCTGGTCTGTCATAATATAATAGAGACATTAGATCTAGCTGGTCTGTCATATTATAATAGAGGCAGTAGATCTAGCTGGTCTGTCATTATATAATAGAGACAGTATATCTAGCTGGTTTGTCATAAAATAATAGAGACAGTAGATCTAGCTGGTCTGTCATAATGTAATAGAGACATTAGATCTAGCTGGTCTGTCATAATATAATAGAGACATTAGATCTCGCTGGTCTGTCATAATATAATAGAGACAGTATATCTAGCTGGTCTGTCATAATATAATAGAGACAGTAGATCTAGCTGGTCTGTCATAATATAATAGAGACATTAGATCTAGCTGGTATGTCATAATATAATAGAGGCAGTAGATCTAGCTGGTCTGTCATTATATAATAGAGTCAGTATATCTAGCTGGTTTGTCATAATATAATAGAGACAGTAGATCTAGCTGGTCTGTCATAATGTAATAGAGACATTAGTTCTAGCTGGTCTGTCATAATATAATAGAGACATTAGATCTAGCTGGTCTGTCATAATATAATAGAGACAGTATATCTAGCTGGTTTGTCATAATATAATAGAGACAGTAGATCTAGCTGGTCTGTCATAATGTAATAGAGACATTAGATCTAGCTGGTCTGTCATAATATAATAGAGACATTAGATCTAGCTGGTCTGTCATAATATAATAGAGATAGTAGATCTAGCTGGTCTGTCATAATATAATAGAGACTTAGATCTAGCTGGTCTGTCATAATATAATAGAGGCAGTAGATCTAGCTGGTCTGTCATTATATAATAGAGACAGTATATCTAGCTGGTTTGTCATAAAATAATAGAGACAGTAGATCTAGCTGGTCTGTCATAATGTAATAGAGACAGTATATCTAGCTGGTATGTCATAATATAATAGAGACAGTAGATCTAGCTGGTCTGTCATAATATAATAGAGACATTAGATCTAGCTGGTCTTTCATAATATAAAAGAGGAAGTAGATCTAGCTGGTCTGTCATTATATAATAGAGTCAGTATATCTAGCTGGTTTGTCATAATATAATAGAGACAGTAGATCTAGCTGGTCTGTCATAATGTAATAGAGACATTAGATCTAGCTGGTCTGTCATACTATAATAGAGACATTAGATCTAGCTGGTCTGTCATAATATAATAGAGACATTAGATCTAGCTGGTCTGTCATAATTTAATAGAGACATTCGATCGAGCTGGTCTGTCATAATGTAATAGAGACATTAGATCTAGCTGGTTTGTCATAATATAATAGAGACAGTAGATCTAGCTGGCCTGTCATACTATAATAGATACTGTAGATCTAGCTGGTCTGTCATAATATAATAGAGACATTAGATCTAGCTGGTCTGTCATAATATAATAGAGACAGTATATCTAGCTGGTCTGTCATAATATAATAGAGACAGTAGATCTAGCTGGTCTGTCATAATATAATAGAGACAGTAGATCTAGCTGGTCTGTCATAATATAATAGATACTGTAGATCTAGCTGGTCTGTCTTAATATAATAGAGACAGTAGATCTAGCTGATCTGTCATAATATAATAGAGACAGTAGATCTAGCTGGTCTGTCATAATGTAATAGAGACATTATATCTAGCTGGTCTGTCATAATATAATAGAGACAGTAGATCTAGCTGGCCTGTCATAATATAATAGATACTGTAGATCTAGCTGGTCTGTCATAATATAATAGAGGTAGTAGATCTAGCTGGTCTGTCATTATATAATAGAGACATTAGATCTAGCTGGTCTGTCATCATGTAATAGAGACATTAGATCTAGCTGGTCTGTCATAATATAATAGAGACAGTAGATCTAGCTGGCCTGTCATAATATAATAGATACTGTAGATCTAGCTGGTCTGTCATAATAAAATATAGACATTAGATCTAGCTTGTCTGTCATAATATAATAGAGGCAGTAGATCTAGCTGGTCTGTCATTATATAATAGAGACATTAGATCTAGCTGGTCTGTCATAATGTAATAGAGACATTAGATCTAGCTGGTCTGTCATAATATAATAGAGACAGTAGATCTAGCTGGTCTGTCATAATATAATAGAGACATTAGATCTAGCTGGTCTGTCATAATGTAATAGAGACATTAGATCTAGCTGGTCTGTCATAATATAATAGAGACAGTAGATCTAGCTGGCCTGTCATAATATAATAGAGACAGTAGATCTAGCTGGTCTGTCATAATATAATAGAGACATTAGATCTAGCTGGTCTGTCATAATATAATAGAGGCAGTAGATCTAGCTGGTCTGTCATTATATAATAGAGACAGTAGATCTAGCTGGTCTGTCATTATATAATAGAGACAGTATATCTAGCTGGTTTGTCATAATATAATAGAGACAGTAGATCTAGCTGGTCTGTCATAATGTAATAGAGACATTAGATCTAGCTGGTCTGTCATAATATAATAGAGACATTAGATCTAGCTGGTCTGTCATAATATTATAGAGACAGTATATATAGCTGGTCTGTCATAAAATAATAGAGACAGTAGATCTAGCTGGTCTGTCATTATATAATAGAGTCAGTATATCTAGCTGGTTTGTCATAATATAATAGAGACAGTAGATCTAGCTGGTCTGTCATAATGTAATAGAGACATTAGATCTAGCTGGTCTGTCATAATATAATAGAGACATTAGATCTAGCTGGTCTGTCATAATTTAATAGAGACATTCGATCGAGCTGGTCTGTCATAATGTAATAGAGACATTAGATCTAGCTGGTTTGTCATAATATAATAGAGACAGTAGATCTAGCTGGCCTGTCATACTATAATAGATACTGTAGATCTAGCTGGTCTGTCATAATATAATAGAGACATTAGATCTAGCTGGTCTGTCATAATATAATAGAGACAGTATATCTAGCTGGTCTGTCATAATATAATAGAGACAGTAGATCTAGCTGGTCTGTCATAATATAATAGAGACAGTAGATCTAGCTGGTCTGTCATAATATAATAGATACTGTAGATCTAGCTTGTCTGTCTTAATATAATAGAGACAGTAGATCTAGCTGATCTGTCATAATATAATAGAGACAGTAGATCTAGCTGGTCTGTCATAATGTAATAGAGACATTAGATCTAGCTGGTCTGTCATAATATAATAGAGACAGTAGATCTAGCTGGCCTGTCATAATATAATAGATACTGTAGATCTAGCTGGTCTGTCATAATATAATAGAGGTAGTAGATCTAGCTGGTCTGTCATTATATAATAGAGACATTAGATCTAGCTGGTCTGTCATAATATAATAGAGACATTAGATCTAGCTGGTCTGTCATAATATAATAGAGACAGTAGATCTAGCTGGCCTGTCATAATATAATAGATACTGTAGATCTAGCTGGTCTGTCATAATAAAATATAGACATTAGATCTAGCTGGTCTGTCATAATATAATAGAGGCAGTAGATCTAGCTGGTCTGTCATTATATAATAGAGACAGTAGATCTAGCTGGTCTGTCATAATGTAATAGAGACATTAGATCTAGCTGGTCTGTCATAATATAATAGAGACAGTAGATCTAGCTGGTCTGTCATAATATAATAGAGACATTAGATCTAGCTGGTCTGTCATAATGTAATAGAGACATTAGATCTAGCTGGTCTGTCATAATATAAAAGAGACAGTAGATCTAGCTGGCCTGTCATAATATAATAGATACTGTAGATCTAGCTGGTCTGTCATAATAAAATAGAGACAGTATATCTAGCTGGTCTGTCATAATATAATAGAGACAGTAGATCTAGCTGGTCTGTCATAATATAATAGAGACATTAGATCTAGCTGGTCTGTCATAATATAATAGAGGCAGTAGATCTAGCTGGTCTGTCATTATATAATAGAGACAGTAGATCTAGCTGGTCTGTCATTATATAATAGAGACAGTATATCTAGCTGGTTTGTCATAATATAATAGAGACAGTAGATCTAGCTGGTCTGTCATAATGTAATAGAGACATTAGATCTAGCTGGTCTGTCATAATATAATAGAGACATTAGATCTAGCTGGTCTGTCATAATATTATAGAGACAGTATATATAGCTGGTCTGTCATAAAATAATAGAGACAGTAGATCTAGCTGGTCTGTCATAATATAATAGAGGCAGTAGATCTACCTGGTCTGTCATTATATAATAGAGACAGTAGATCTAGCTGGTCTGTCATAATATAATAGAGACATTAGATCTAGCTGGTCTTCCATAATGTAATAGAGACATTTGATCTAGCTGGTCTGTCATAATATAATAGAGACATTAGATCTAGCTGGTCTGTCATAATATAATAGAGACAGTATATCTAGCTGGTCTGTCATAATATAATAGAGACAGTAGATCTAGCTGGTCTGTCATAATATAATAGAGACAGTAGATCTAGCTGGTCTGTCATAATATAATAGATACTGTAGATCTAGCTTGTCTGTCTTAATATAATAGAGACAGTAGATCTAGCTGATCTGTCATAATATAATAGAGACAGTAGATCTAGCTGGTCTGTCATAATGTAATAGAGACATTAGATCTAGCTGGTCTGTCATAATATAATAGAGACAGTAGATCTAGCTGGCCTGTCATAATATAATAGATACTGTAGATCTAGCTGGTCTGTCATAATATAATAGAGGTAGTAGATCTAGCTGGTCTGTCATTATATAATAGAGACATTAGATCTAGCTGGTCTGTCATCATGTAATAGAGACATTAGATCTAGCTGGTCTGTCATAATATAATAGAGACAGTAGATCTAGCTGGTCTGTCATAATATAATAGAGACTAGATCTAGCTGGTCTGTCATAATATAATAGAGGCAGTAGATCTAGCTGGTCTGTCATTATATAATAGAGACAGTAGATCTAGCTGGTCTGTCATAATGTAATAGAGACATTAGATCTAGCTGGTCTGTCATAATATAATAGAGACAGTAGATCTAGCTGGTCTGTCATAATATAATAGAGACATTAGATCTAGCTGGTCTGTCATAATGTAATAGAGACATTAGATCTAGCTGGTCTGTCATAATATAAAAGAGACAGTAGATCTAGCTGGCCTGTCATAATATAATAGATACTGTAGATCTAGCTGGTCTGTCATAATAAAATAGAGACAGTATATCTAGCTGGTCTGTCATAATATAATAGAGACAGTAGATCTAGCTGGTCTGTCATAATATAATAGAGACATTAGATCTAGCTGGTCTGTCATAATATAATAGAGGCAGTAGATCTAGCTGGTCTGTCATTATATAATAGAGACAGTAGATCTAGCTGGTCTGTCATAATATAATAGAGACAGTATATCTAGCTGGTTTGTCATAATATAATAGAGACAGTAGATCTAGCTGGTCTGTCATAATGTAATAGAGACATTAGATCTAGCTGGTCTGTCATAATATAATAGAGACATTAGATCTAGCTGGTCTGTCATAATATTATAGAGACAGTATATATAGCTGGTCTGTCATAAAATAATAGAGACAGTAGATCTAGCTGGTCTGTCATAATATAATAGAGGCAGTAGATCTACCTGGTCTGTCATTATATAATAGAGACAGTAGATCTAGCTGGTCTGTCATAATATAATAGAGACATTAGATCTAGCTGGTCTGCCATAATGTAATAGAGACATTTGATCTAGCTGGTCTGTCATAATATAATAGAGACATTAGATCTAGCTGGTCTGTCATAATATAATAGAGACAGTAGATCTTGCTGGTCTGTCATAATGTAATAGAGACATTAGATCTAGCTGGTCTGTCTTAATATAATAGAGACAGTATATCTAGCTGGTCTGTCATAATATAATAGAGACAGTATATCTAGCTGGTCTGTCATAATATAATAGAGACAGTATATCTAGCTGGCCTGTCATAACATAATAGATACTGTAGATCTAGCTGGTCTGTCATAATATAATAGAGACATTAGATCTAGCTGGTCTGTCATAATATAATAGAGACAGTATATCTAGCTGGTCTGTCATAATATAATAGAGACAGTAGATCTACCTGGTCTGTCATAATATAATAGAGACATTAGATCTAGCTGGTCTGTCATAATATAATAGAGGCAGTAGATCTAGCTGGTCTGTCATTATATAATAGAGACAGTATATCTAGCTGGTTTGTCATAATATAATAGAGACAGTAGATCTAGCTGGTCTGTCATAATGTAATAGAGACATTAGATCTAGCTGGTCTGTCATAATATAATAGAGACAGTATGTCTAGCTGGTCTGTCATAATATAATAGAGACAGTAGATCTAGCTGGTCTGTCATAATATAATAGAGACATTAGATCTAGCTGGTCTGTCATAATATAATAGAGACATTAGATCTAGCTGGTCTGTCATAATATAATAGAGATAGTATATCTAGCTGGTCTGTCATAATATAATAGAGACAGTAGATCTAGCTGGTCTGTCATAATATAATAGAGACATTAGATCTAGCTGGTCTGTCATAATATAATAGAGGCAGTAGATCTAGCTGGTCTGTCATTATATAATAGAGACAGTATATCTAGCTGGTTTGTCATAAAATAATAGAGACAGTAGATCTAGCTGGTCTGTCATAATGTAATAGAGACAGTATATCTAGCTGGTCTGTCATAATATAATAGAGACAGTAGATCTAGCTGGTCTGTCATAATATAATAGAGACATTAGATCTAGCTGGTCTTTCATAATATAATAGAGGCAGTAGATCTAGCTGGTCTGTCATTATATAATAGAGTCAGTATATCTAGCTGGTTTGTCATAATATAATAGAGACAGTAGATCTAGCTGGTCTGTCATAATGTAATAGAGACATTAGATCTAGCTGGTCTGTCATAATATAATAGAGACATTAGATCTAGCTGGTCTGTCATAATATAATAGAGACAGTAGATCTAGCTGAACTGTCATAATATAATAGATACTGTAGATCTAGCTGGTCTGTCATAATAAAATAGAGACAGTATATCTAGCTGGTCTGTCATAATATAATAGAGACAGTAGATCTAGCTGGTCTGTCATAATATAATAGAGACATTAGATCTAGCTGGTCTGTCATAATATAATAGAGACATTAGATCTAGCTGGTCTGTCATTATATAATAGAGACAGTAGATCTAGCTGGTCTGTCATAATATAATAGAGACAGTAGATCTAGCTGGTCTGTCATAATATAATAGAGACATTAGATCTAGCTGGTCTGTCATAATATAATAGAGACAGTAGATCTTGCTGGTCTGTCATAATGTAATAGAGACATTAGATCTAGCTGGTCTGTCTTAATATAATAGAGACAGTATATCTAGCTGGTCTGTCATAATATAATAGAGACAGTATATCTAGCTGGTCTGTCATAATATAATAGAGACAGTATATCTAGCTGGCCTGTCATAACATAATAGATACTGTAGATCTAGCTGGTCTGTCATAATATAATAGAGACATTAGATCTAGCTGGTCTGTCATAATATAATAGAGACAGTATATCTAGCTGGTCTGTCATAATATAATAGAGACAGTATATCTAGCTGGTCTGTCATAATATAATAGAGACAGTAGATCTAGCTGGTCTGTCATAATATAATAGAGACATTAGATCTAGCTGGTCTGTCATAATATAATAGAGACATTAGATCTAGCTGGTCTGTCATAATATAATAGAGATAGTATATCTAGCTGGTCTGTCATAATATAATAGAGACAGTAGATCTAGCTGGTCTGTCATAATATAATAGAGACTTAGATCTAGCTGGTCTGTCATAATATAATAGAGGCAGTAGATCTAGCTGGTCTGTCATTATATAATAGAGACAGTATATCTAGCTGGTTTGTCATAAAATAATAGAGACAGTAGATCTAGCTGGTCTGTCATAATGTAATAGAGACAGTATATCTAGCTGGTCTGTCATAATATAATAGAGACAGTAGATCTAGCTGGTCTGTCATAATATAATAGAGACATTAGATCTAGCTGGTCTTTCATAATATAATAGAGACAGTATATCTAGCTGGTCTGTCATAATATAATAGAGACAGTAGATCTAGCTGGTCTGTCATAATATAATAGAGACAGTAGATCTAGCTGGTCTGTCATAATGTAATAGAGACAGTAGATCTAGCTGGTCTGTCATAATGTAATAGAGACATTAGATCTAGCTGGTCTGTCATAATATAATAGAGACAGTAGATCTAGCTGGCCTGTCATAATATAATAGATACTGTAGATCTAGCTGGTCTGTCATAATAAAATAGAGACAGTATATCTAGCTGGTCTGTCATAATATAATAGAGACAGTAGATCTAGCTGGTCTGTCATAATATAATAGAGACATTAGATCTAGCTGGTCTGTCATAATATAATAGAGGCAGTAGATCTAGCTGGTCTGTCATTATATAATAGAGACAGTATATCTAGCTGGTTTGTCATAATATAATAGAGACAGTAGATCTAGCTGGTCTGTCATAATGTAATAGAGACAGTAGATCTAGCTGGTCTGTCATAATGTAATAGAGACATTAGATCTAGCTGGTCTGTCATAATATAATAGAGACAGTAGATCTAGCTGATCTGTCATAATATAATAGATACTGTAGATCTAGCTGGTCTGTCATAATATAATAGAGACAGTAGATCTAGCTGGTCTGTCATAATATAATAGAGACAGTAGATCTTGCTGGTCTGTCATAATGTAATAGAGACATTAGATCTAGCTGGTCTGTCTTAATATAATAGAGACAGTATATCTAGCTGGTCTGTCATAATATAATAGAGACAGTATATCTAGCTGGTCTGTCATAATATAATAGAGACAGTATATCTAGCTGGCCTGTCATAACATAATAGATACTGTAGATCTAGCTGGTCTGTCATAATATAATAGAGACATTAGATCTAGCTGGTCTGTCATAATATAATAGAGACAGTATATCTAGCTGGTCTGTCATAATATAATAGAGACAGTAGATCTAGCTGGTCTGTCATAATATAATAGAGACATTAGATCTAGCTGGTCTGTCATAATATAATAGAGACATTAGATCTAGCTGGTCTGTCATAATATAATAGAGACAGTATATCTAGCTGGTCTGTCATAATATAATAGAGACAGTAGATCTAGCTGGTCTGTCATAATATAATAGAGACTTAGATCTAGCTGGTCTGTCATAATATAATAGAGGCAGTAGATCTAGCTGGTCTGTCATTATATAATAGAGACAGTATATCTAGCTGGTTTGTCATAAAATAATAGAGACAGTAGATCTAGCTGGTCTGTCATAATGTAATAGAGACAGTATATCTAGCTGGTCTGTCATAATATAATAGAGACAGTAGATCTAGCTGGTCTGTCATAATATAATAGAGACATTAGATCTAGCTGGTCTTTCATAATATAAAAGAGGAAGTAGATCTAGCTGGTCTGTCATTATATAATAG
>NW_027256880.1:386242-389801 GCF_045679555.1 Salvelinus alpinus
ATCTACAGTAACTATTATGTTATGACAGGCCAGCTAGATCTACTGTCTCTATTATATTATGACAGACCAGCTAGATATACTGTCTCTATTATATTATGACAGACCAGCTAGATCTAATGTCTCTATTACATTATGACAGACCAGCTAGATCTAATGTCTCTATTACATTATGACAGAGCAGCTAGATCTAATGTCTCTATTATATTATGACAGACCAGCAAGATCTACTGTCTCTATTATATTATGACAGACCAGCTAGATATACTGTCTCTATTACATTATGACAGACCAGCTAGATCTAATGTCTCTATTACATTATGGCAGACCAGCTAGATCTAATGTCTCTATTATATAATGACAGACCAGCTAGATCTACTGCCTCTATTATATTATGACAGACCAGCTAGATCTAATGTCTCTATTGTATTATGACAGACCAGCTAGATCTACTGTCTCTATTATATTATGACAGACGAGCTAGATATACTGTCTCTATTATATTATGACAGACCAGCTAGATCTACAGTATCTATTATATTATGACAGGCCAGCTAGATCTACTGTCTCTAATATATTATGACAGACCAGCTAGATCTAATGTCTCTATTACATTATGACAAACCAGCTAGATCTAATGTCTCTATTATATTGTAACAGACCAGCTAGATCTACAGTATATATTATATTATGACAGGCCAGCTAGATCTACTGTCTCTATTATATTATGACAGACCAGCTAGATATACTGTCTCTAATATATTATGACAGACCAGCTAGATCTACTGTCTCTATTTTATAATGACAGACCAACTAGATCTACTGTCTCTATTATATTATGACAGACCAGCTAGATCTACTGTCTCTATTATATTATGACAGACCAGCTAGATCTATTGTCTCTGTTATATTATGACAGACCAGCTAGATATACTCTCTCTATTACATTATGACAGACCAGCTAGATCTAATGTCTCTATTATATTATGACAGACCAGCAAGATCTACTGTCTCTATTATATTATGACAGACTAGCTAGATATACTGTCTCTATTATATTATGACAGAACAGCTAGATCTAATGTCTCTATTACATTATGGCAGACCAGCTAGATCTAATGTCTCTATTATATTATGATAGACCAGCTAGATATACTGTCTCTATTATATAATGACAGACCAGGTATATCTACTGCCTATCTTATATTATGACAGACCAGCTAGATCTAATGTCTCTATTTTCTTATGACAGACCAGCTAGATCTACAGTATCTATTATATTATGACAGGCCAGCTAGATCTACTGTCTCTATTATATTATGACAGACCAGCTAGATCTAATGTCTCTATTACATTATGACAGACCAGCTAGATCTAATGTCTCTATTATATTGTGACAGACCAGCTAGATCTACAGTATCTATTATATTATGACAGGCCAGCTAGATCTACTGTCTCTATTATATTATGACAGACCAGCTAGATATACTGTCTCTAATATATTATGACAGACCAGCTAGATCTACTGTCTCTATTATATAATGACAGACCAGCTAGATCTACTGTCTCTATTATATTATGACAGACCAGCTAGATCTACTGTCTCTATTATATTATGACAGACCAGCTAGATCTATTGTCTCTGTTATATTATGACAGACCAGCTAGATATACTCTCTCTATTACATTATGACAGACCAGCTAGATCTAATGTCTCTATTATATTATGACAGACCAGCTAGATCTACTGTCTCTATTATATTATGACAGACCAGCTAGATATACTGTCTCTATTATATTATGACAGAACAGCTAGATCTAATGTCTCTATTACATTATGGCAGACCAGCTAGATCTAATGTCTCTATTATATTATGATAGACCAGCTAGATATACTGTCTCTATTATATAATGACAGACCAGCTAGATCTACTGTCTCTCTTATATTATGACAGACCAGCTAGATCTAATGTCTCTATTCTATTATGAAAGACCAGCTAGATCTACTGTCTCTATTATATTATGACAGACCAGCTAGATATACTGTCTCTATTATATTATGACAGACCAGCTAGATCTAATGTCTCTATTTTCTTATGACAGACCAGCAAGATCTACTGTCTCTATTATATTATGACAAACCAGCTAGATATACTGTCTCTATTATATAATGACAGACCAGCTAGATCTACTGTCTCTATTATATTATGACAGACCAGCTAGATCTAATGTCTCTATTATATTATGACAGACCAGCTAGATCTAATGTCTCTATTATATTATGACAGACCAGCTAGATCTAATGTCTCTATTATATTATGACAGACCAGCTAGATCTAATGTCTCTATAACATTATGACAGACCAGCTAGATCTACTGTCTCTATTATATTATGACAGACCAGCTAGATATACTGTCTCTATTATATTATGACAGACCAGCTAGACCTAATGTCTCTATTATATTATGACAGACCAGCTAGATCTAATGTCTCTATTATATTATGACAGACCAGCTAGATCTACTGTCTCTATTACATTATGACAGACCAGCTAGATCTAATGTCTCTATTATATTATGACAGACCAGCTAGATCTAATGTCTCTATTACATTATGACAGACCAGCTAGATCTAATGTCTCTATTACATTATGACAGACCAGCTAGATCTAATGTCTCTATTATATTATGACAGACCAGCAAGATCTACTGTCTCTATTATATTATGACAGACCAGCTAGATATACTGTCTCTATTACATTATGACAGACCAGCTAGATCTAATGTCTCTATTACATTATGACAGACCAGCTAGATCTAATGTCTCTATTACATTATGACAGACCAGCTAGATCTAATGTCTCTATTACATTATGACAGACCAGCTAGATCTAATGTCTCTATTGCATTATGACAGACCAGCTAGATCTAATGTCTCTATTATATTATGACAGACCAGCTAGATCTAATGTCTCTATTACATTATGACAGACCAGCTAGATCTAATGTCTCTATTACATTATGACAGACCAGCTAGATCTAATGTCTCTATTACATTATGACAGACCAGCTAGATCTAATGTCTCTATTATATTATGACAGACCAGCTAGATCTAATGTCTCTATTACATTGTGACAGACCAGCTAGATCTAATGTCTCTATTACATTATGACAGACCAGCTAGATCTAATGTCTCTATTACATTATGACAGACCAGCTAGATCTAATGTCTCTATTACATTATGACAGACCAGCTAGATCTAATGTCTCTATTACATTATGACAGACCAGCTAGATCTAATGTCTCTATTACATTATGACAGAGCAGCTAGATCTAATGTCTCTATTATATTATGACAGACCAGCTAGATCTAATGTCTCTATTACATTATGACAGACCAGCTAGATCTAATGTCTCTATTACATTATGACAGACCAGCTAGATCTAATGTCTCTATTACATTATGACAGACCAGCTAGATCTAATGTCTCTATTACATTATGACAGACCAGCTAGATCTACTGCCTCTATTATATTATGACAGACCAGCTAGATCTAAT
>NW_027256880.1:389901-403020 GCF_045679555.1 Salvelinus alpinus
ATAGAGACATTAGATCTAGCTGGTCTGTCATAATATAATAGAGACAGTAGATCTAGCTGGTCTGTCATAATATAATAGAGACATTAGATCTAGCTGGTCTGTCATAATGTAATAGAGACATTAGATCTAGCTGGTCTGTCATAATATAATAGAGACAGTAGATCTAGCTGGCCTGTCATAATATAATAGATACTGTAGATCTAGCTGGTCTGTCATAATAAAATAGAGACAGTATATCTAGCTGGTCTGTCATAATATAATAGAGACAGTAGATCTAGCTGGTCTGTCATAATATAATAGAGACATTAGATCTAGCTGGTCTGTCATAATATAATAGAGGCAGTAGATCTAGCTGGTCTGTCATTATATAATAGAGACAGTAGATCTAGCTGGTCTGTCATTATATAATAGAGACAGTATATCTAGCTGGTTTGTCATAATATAATAGAGACAGTAGATCTAGCTGGTCTGTCATAATGTAATAGAGACATTAGATCTAGCTGGTCTGTCATAATATAATAGAGACATTAGATCTAGCTGGTCTGTCATAATATTATAGAGACAGTATATATAGCTGGTCTGTCATAAAATAATAGAGACAGTAGATCTAGCTGGTCTGTCATAATATAATAGAGGCAGTAGATCTACCTGGTCTGTCATTATATAATAGAGACAGTAGATCTAGCTGGTCTGTCATAATATAATAGAGACATTAGATCTAGCTGGTCTGCCATAATGTAATAGAGAAATTTGATCTAGCTGGTCTGTCATAATATAATAGAGACATTAGATCTAGCTGGTCTGTCATAATATAATAGAGACAGTATATCTAGCTGGTCTGTCATAATATAATAGAGACAGTAGATCTAGCTGGTCTGTCATAATATAATAGAGACAGTAGATCTAGCTGGTCTGTCATAATATAATAGATACTGTAGATCTAGCTGGTCTGTCATAATATAATAGAGACAGTAGATCTAGCTGATCTGTCATAATATAATAGAGACAGTAGATCTAGCTGGTCTGTCATAATGTAATAGAGACATTAGATCTAGCTGGTCTGTCATAATATAATAGAGACAGTAGATCTAGCTGGCCTGTCATAATATAATAGATACTGTAGATCTAGCTGGTCTGTCATAATATAATAGAGGTAGTAGATCTAGCTGGTCTGTCATTATATAATAGAGACATTAGATCTAGCTGGTCTGTCATCATGTAATAGAGACATTAGATCTAGCTGGTCTGTCATAATATAATAGAGACAGTAGATCTAGCTGGCCTGTCATAATATAATAGATACTGTAGATCTAGCTGGTCTGTCATAATAAAATATAGACATTAGATCTAGCTGGTCTGTCATAATATAATAGAGGCAGTAGATCTAGCTGGTCTGTCATTATATAATAGAGACAGTAGATCTAGCTGGTCTGTCATAATGTAATAGAGACATTAGATCTAGCTGGTCTGTCATAATATAATAGAGACAGTAGATCTAGCTGGTCTGTCATAATATAATAGAGACATTAGATCTAGCTGGTCTGTCATAATGTAATAGAGACATTAGATCTAGCTGGTCTGTCATAATATAAAAGAGACAGTAGATCTAGCTGGCCTGTCATAATATAATAGATACTGTAGATCTAGCTGGTCTGTCATAATAAAATAGAGACAGTATATCTAGCTGGTCTGTCATAATATAATAGAGACAGTAGATCTAGCTGGTCTGTCATAATATAATAGAGACATTAGATCTAGCTGGTCTGTCATAATATAATAGAGGCAGTAGATCTAGCTGGTCTGTCATTATATAATAGAGACAGTAGATCTAGCTGGTCTGTCATTATATAATAGAGACAGTATATCTAGCTGGTTTGTCATAATATAATAGAGACAGTAGATCTAGCTGGTCTGTCATAATGTAATAGAGACATTAGATCTAGCTGGTCTGTCATAATATAATAGAGACATTAGATCTAGCTGGTCTGTCATAATATTATAGAGACAGTATATATAGCTGGTCTGTCATAAAATAATAGAGACAGTAGATCTAGCTGGTCTGTCATAATATAATAGAGGCAGTAGATCTACCTGGTCTGTCATTATATAATAGAGACAGTAGATCTAGCTGGTCTGTCATAATATAATAGAGACATTAGATCTAGCTGGTCTTCCATAATGTAATAGAGACATTTGATCTAGCTGGTCTGTCATAATATAATAGAGACATTAGATCTAGCTGGTCTGTCATAATATAATAGAGACAGTAGATCTTGCTGGTCTGTCATAATGTAATAGAGACATTAGATCTAGCTGGTCTGTCTTAATATAATAGAGACAGTATATCTAGCTGGTCTGTCATAATATAATAGAGACAGTATATCTAGCTGGTCTGTCATAATATAATAGAGACAGTATATCTAGCTGGCCTGTCATAACATAATAGATACTGTAGATCTAGCTGGTCTGTCATAATATAATAGAGACATTAGATCTAGCTGGTCTGTCATAATATAATAGAGACAGTATATCTAGCTGGTCTGTCATAATATAATAGAGACAGTAGATCTACCTGGTCTGTCATAATATAATAGAGACATTAGATCTAGCTGGTCTGTCATAATATAATAGAGACAGTAGATCTAGCTGGTCTGTCATAATATAATAGAGACAGTATATCTAGCTGGTTTGTCATAATATAATAGAGACAGTAGATCTAGCTGGTCTGTCATAATGTAATAGAGACATTAGATCTAGCTGGTCTGTCATAATATAATAGAGACATTAGATCTAGCTGGTCTGTCATAATATAATAGAGACAGTATATCTAGCTGGTCTGTCATAATATAATAGAGACAGTAGATCTAGCTGGTCTGTCATAATATAATAGAGACATTAGATCTAGCTGGTCTGTCATAATATAATAGAGACATTAGATCTAGCTGGTCTGTCATAATATAATAGAGATAGTATATCTAGCTGGTCTGTCATAATATAATAGAGACAGTAGATCTAGCTGGTCTGTCATAATATAATAGAGACTTAGATCTAGCTGGTCTGTCATAATATAATAGAGGCAGTAGATCTAGCTGGTCTGTCATTATATAATAGGGACAGTATATCTAGCTGGTCTGTCATAAAATAATAGAGACAGTAGATCTAGCTGGTCTGTCATAATGTAATAGAGACAGTATATCTAGCTGGTCTGTCATAATATAATAGAGACAGTAGATCTAGCTGGTCTGTCATAATATAATAGAGACATTAGATCTAGCTGGTCTTTCATAATATAATAGAGGCAGTAGATCTAGCTGGTCTGTCATTATATAATAGAGTCAGTATATCTAGCTGGTTTGTCATAATATAATAGAGACAGTAGATCTAGCTGGTCTGTCATAATGTAATAGAGACAGTAGATCTAGCTGGTCTGTCATAATATAATAGAGACATTAGATCTAGCTGGTCTGTCATAATATAATAGAGACAGTAGATCTAGCTGGCCTGTCATAATATAATAGATACTGTAGATCTAGCTGGTCTGTCATAATAAAATAGAGACAGTATATCTAGCTGGTCTGTCATAATATAATAGAGACAGTAGATCTAGCTGGTCTGTCATAATATAATAGAGACATTAGATCTAGCTGGTCTGTCATAATATAATAGAGACATTAGATCTAGCTGGTCTGTCATTATATAATAGAGACAGTAGATCTAGCTGGTCTGTCATAATATAATAGAGACAGTAGATCTAGCTGGTCTGTCATAATATAATAGAGACAGTAGATCTAGCTGGTCTGTCATAATATAATAGAGACAGTAGATCTTGCTGGTCTGTCATAATGTAATAGAGACATTAGATCTAGCTGGTCTGTCTTAATATAATAGAGACAGTATATCTAGCTGGTCTGTCATAATATAATAGAGACAGTATATCTAGCTGGTCTGTCATAATATAATAGAGACAGTATATCTAGCTGGCCTGTCATAACATAATAGATACTGTAGATCTAGCTGGTCTGTCATAATATAATAGAGACATTAGATCTAGCTGGTCTGTCATAATATAATAGAGACAGTATATCTAGCTGGTCTGTCATAATATAATAGAGACAGTATATCTAGCTGGTCTGTCATAATATAATAGAGACAGTAGATCTAGCTGGCCTGTCATAATATAATAGATACTGTAGATCTAGCTGGTCTGTCATAATAAAATAGAGACAGTATATCTAGCTGGTCTGTCATAATATAATAGAGACAGTAGATCTAGCTGGTCTGTCATAATATAATAGAGACATTAGATCTAGCTGGTCTGTCATAATATAATAGAGGCAGTAGATCTAGCTGGTCTGTCATTATATAATAGAGACAGTAGATCTAGCTGGTCTGTCATTATATAATAGAGACAGTATATCTAGCTGGTTTGTCATAATATAATAGAGACAGTAGATCTAGCTGGTCTGTCATAATGTAATAGAGACATTAGATCTAGCTGGTCTGTCATAATATAATAGAGACATTAGATCTAGCTGGTCTGTCATAATATTATAGAGACAGTATATATAGCTGGTCTGTCATAAAATAATAGAGACAGTAGATCTAGCTGGTCTGTCATAATATAATAGAGGCAGTAGATCTACCTGGTCTGTCATTATATAATAGAGACAGTAGATCTAGCTGGTCTGTCATAATATAATAGAGACATTAGATCTAGCTGGTCTGCCATAATGTAATAGAGACATTTGATCTAGCTGGTCTGTCATAATATAATAGAGACATTAGATCTAGCTGGTCTGTCATAATATAATAGAGACAGTAGATCTTGCTGGTCTGTCATAATGTAATAGAGACATTAGATCTAGCTGGTCTGTCTTAATATAATAGAGACAGTATATCTAGCTGGTCTGTCATAATATAATAGAGACAGTATATCTAGCTGGTCTGTCATAATATAATAGAGACAGTATATCTAGCTGGCCTGTCATAACATAATAGATACTGTAGATCTAGCTGGTCTGTCATAATATAATAGAGACATTAGATCTAGCTGGTCTGTCATAATATAATAGAGACAGTATATCTAGCTGGTCTGTCAAAATATAATAGAGACAGTAGATCTAGCTGGTCTGTCATAATATAATAGAGACAGTAGATCTAGCTGGTCTGTCATAATATAATAGAGACAGTAGATCTAGCTGGTCTGTCATAATATAATAGAGACAGTAGATCTAGCTGGTCTGTCATAATATAATAGAGACATTAGATCTAGCTGGTCTGTCATAATATAATAGAGACATTAGATCTAGCTGGTCTGTCATAATATAATAGAGATAGTATATCTAGCTGGTCTGTCATAATATAATAGAGACAGTAGATCTAGCTGGTCTGTCATAATATAATAGAGACTTAGATCTAGCTGGTCTGTCATAATATAATAGAGGCAGTAGATCTAGCTGGTCTGTCATTATATAATAGGGACAGTATATCTAGCTGGTCTGTCATAATATAATAGAGACAGTAGATCTAGCTGGTCTGTCATAATGTAATAGAGACAGTAGATCTAGCTGGTCTGTCATAATATAATAGAGACAGTAGATCTAGCTGGTCTGTCATAATATAATAGAGACATTAGATCTAGCTGGTCTGTCATAATATAATAGAGGCAGTAGATCTAGCTGGTCTGTCATTATATAATAGAGTCAGTATATCTAGCTGGTTTGTCATAATATAATAGAGACAGTAGATCTAGCTGGTCTGTCATAATGTAATAGAGACATTAGATCTAGCTGGTCTGTCATAATATAATAGAGACATTAGATCTAGCTGGTCTGTCATAATATAATAGAGACAGTAGATCTAGCTGGCCTGTCATAATATAATAGATACTGTAGATCTAGCTGGTCTGTCATAATAAAATAGAGACAGTATATCTAGCTGGTCTGTCATAATATAATAGAGACAGTAGATCTAGCTGGTCTGTCATAATATAATAGAGACATTAGATCTAGCTGGTCTGTCATAATATAATAGAGACATTAGATCTAGCTGGTCTGTCATTATATAATAGAGACAGTAGATCTAGCTGGTCTGTCATAATATAATAGAGACAGTAGATCTAGCTGGTCTGTCATAATATAATAGAGACAGTAGATCTAGCTGGTCTGTCATAATATAATAGAGACAGTAGATCTTGCTGGTCTGTCATAATGTAATAGAGACATTAGATCTAGCTGGTCTGTCTTAATATAATAGAGACAGTATATCTAGCTGGTCTGTCATAATATAATAGAGACAGTATATCTAGCTGGTCTGTCATAATATAATAGAGACAGTATATCTAGCTGGCCTGTCATAACATAATAGATACTGTAGATCTAGCTGGTCTGTCATAATATAATAGAGACATTAGATCTAGCTGGTCTGTCATAATATAATAGAGACAGTATATCTAGCTGGTCTGTCATAATATAATAGAGACAGTAGATCTAGCTGGTCTGTCATAATATAATAGAGACAGTAGATCTAGCTGGTCTGTCATAATATAATAGAGACATTAGATCTAGCTGGTCTGTCATAATATAATAGAGACATTAGATCTAGCTGGTCTGTCATAATATAATAGAGATAGTATATCTAGCTGGTCTGTCATAATATAATAGAGACAGTAGATCTAGCTGGTCTGTCATAATATAATAGAGACTTAGATCTAGCTGGTCTGTCATAATATAATAGAGGCAGTAGATCTAGCTGGTCTGTCATTATATAATAGAGACAGTATATCTAGCTGGTTTGTCATAAAATAATAGAGACAGTAGATCTAGCTGGTCTGTCATAATGTAATAGAGACAGTATATCTAGCTGGTCTGTCATAATATAATAGAGACAGTAGATCTAGCTGGTCTGTCATAATATAATAGAGACATTAGATCTAGCTGGTCTTTCATAATATAATAGAGGCAGTAGATCTAGCTGGTCTGTCATTATATAATAGAGTCAGTATATCTAGCTGGTTTGTCATAATATAATAGAGACAGTAGATCTAGCTGGTCTGTCATAATGTAATAGAGACAGTAGATCTAGCTGGTCTGTCATAATGTAATAGAGACATTAGATCTAGCTGGTCTGTCATAATATAATAGAGACAGTAGATCTAGCTGGCCTGTCATAATATAATAGATACTGTAGATCTAGCTGGTCTGTCATAATAAAATAGAGACAGTATATCTAGCTGGTCTGTCATAATATAATAGAGACAGTATATCTAGCTGGTCTGTCATAATATAATAGAGACAGTATATCTAGCTGGTCTGTCATAATATAATAGAGACAGTAGATCTAGCTGAACTGTCATAATATAATAGATACTGTAGATCTAGCTGGTCTGTCATAATAAAATAGAGACAGTATATCTAGCTGGTCTGTCATAATATAATAGAGACATTAGATCTAGCTGGTCTGTCATAATATAATAGAGGCAGTAGATCTAGCTGGTCTGTCATTATATAATAGAGTCAGTATATCTAGCTGGTTTGTCATAATATAATAGAGACAGTAGATCTAGCTGGTCTGTCATAATGTAATAGAGACATTAGATCTAGCTGGTCTGTCATAATGTAATAGAGACATTAGATCTAGCTGGTCTGTCATAATATAATAGAGACAGTAGATCTAGCTGGCCTGTCATAATATAATAGATACTGTAGATCTAGCTGGTCTGTCATAATAAAATAGAGACAGTATATCTAGCTGGTCTGTCATAATATAATAGAGACAGTAGATCTTGCTGGTCTGTCATAATGTAATAGAGACATTAGATCTAGCTGGTCTGTCTTAATATAATAGAGACAGTATATCTAGCTGGTCTGTCATAATATAATAGAGACAGTATATCTAGCTGGTCTGTCATAATATAATAGAGACAGTATATCTAGCTGGCCTGTCATAACATAATAGATACTGTAGATCTAGCTGGTCTGTCATAATATAATAGAGACATTAGATCTAGCTGGTCTGTCATAATATAATAGAGACAGTATATCTAGCTGGTCTGTCATAATATAATAGAGACAGTAGATCTAGCTGGTCTGTCATAATATAATAGAGACATTAGATCTAGCTGGTCTGTCATAATATAATAGAGACATTAGATCTAGCTGGTCTGTCATAATATAATAGAGATAGTATATCTAGCTGGTCTGTCATAATATAATAGAGACAGTAGATCTAGCTGGTCTGTCATAATATAATAGAGACTTAGATCTAGCTGGTCTGTCATAATATAATAGAGGCAGTAGATCTAGCTGGTCTGTCATTATATAATAGAGACAGTATATCTAGCTGGTTTGTCATAAAATAATAGAGACAGTAGATCTAGCTGGTCTGTCATAATGTAATAGAGACAGTATATCTAGCTGGTCTGTCATAATATAATAGAGACAGTAGATCTAGCTGGTCTGTCATAATATAATAGAGACATTAGATCTAGCTGGTCTTTCATAATATAATAGAGGCAGTAGATCTAGCTGGTCTGTCATTATATAATAGAGTCAGTATATCTAGCTGGTTTGTCATAATATAATAGAGACAGTAGATCTAGCTGGTCTGTCATAATGTAATAGAGACATTAGATCTAGCTGGTCTGTCATATTGTAATAGAGACATTAGATCTAGCTGGTCTGTCATAATATAATAGAGACAGTAGATCTAGCTGGCCTGTCATAATATAATAGATACTGTAGATCTAGCTGGTCTGTCATAATAAAATAGAGACAGTATATCTAGCTGGTCTGTCATAATATAATAGAGACAGTAGATCTAGCTGGTCTGTCATAATATAATAGAGACATTAGATCTAGCTGGTCTGTCATAATATAATAGAGGCAGTAGATCTAGCTGGTCTGTCATTATATAATAGAGACAGTAGATCTAGCTGGTCTGTCATTATATAATAGAGACAGTATATCTAGCTGGTTTGTCATAATATAATAGAGACAGTAGATCTAGCTGGTCTGTCATAATGTAATAGAGACATTAGATCTAGCTGGTCTGTCATAATATAATAGAGACATTAGATCTAGCTGGTCTGTCATAATATTATAGAGACAGTATATATAGCTGGTCTGTCATAAAATAATAGAGACAGTAGATCTACCTGGTCTGTCATAATATAATAGAGACATTAGATCTAGCTGGTCTGTCATAATATAATAGAGACATTAGATCTAGCTGGTCTGTCATAATATAATAGAGACAGTATATCTAGCTGGTCTGTCATAATATAATAGAGACAGTAGATCTACCTGGTCTGTCATAATATAATAGAGACATTAGATCTAGCTGGTCTGTCATAATATAATAGAGGCAGTAGATCTAGCTGGTCTGTCATTATATAATAGAGACAGTATATCTAGCTGGTTTGTCATAATATAATAGAGACAGTAGATCTAGCTGGTCTGTCATAATGTAATAGAGACATTAGATCTAGCTGGTCTGTCATAATATAATAGAGACATTAGATCTAGCTGGTCTGTCATAATATAATAGAGACAGTATATCTAGCTGGTCTGTCATAATATAATAGAGACAGTAGATCTAGCTGGTCTGTCATAATATAATAGAGACATTAGATCTAGCTGGTCTGTCATAATATAATAGAGACATTAGATCTAGCTGGTCTGTCATAATATAATAGAGATAGTATATCTAGCTGGTCTGTCATAATATAATAGAGACAGTAGATCTAGCTGGTCTGTCATAATATAATAGAGACTTAGATCTAGCTGGTCTGTCATAATATAATAGAGGCAGTAGATCTAGCTGGTCTGTCATTATATAATAGAGACAGTATATCTAGCTGGTTTGTCATAAAATAATAGAGACAGTAGATCTAGCTGGTCTGTCATAATATAATAGAGACAGTAGATCTAGCTGACCTGTCATAATATAATAGATACTGTAGATCTAGCTGGTCTGTCATAATAAAATAGAGACAGTATATCTAGCTGGTCTGTCATAATATAATAGAGACATTAGATCTAGCTGGTCTTTCATAATATAATAGAGACAGTAGATCTAGCTGGTCTGTCATAATATAATAGAGACAGTAGATCTTGCTGGTCTGTCATAATGTAATAGAGACATTAGATCTAGCTGGTCTGTCTTAATATAATAGAGACAGTATATCTAGCTGGTCTGTCATAATATAATAGAGACAGTATATCTAGCTGGTCTGTCATAATATAATAGAGACAGTATATCTAGCTGGCCTGTCATAACATAATAGATACTGTAGATCTAGCTGGTCTGTCATAATATAATAGAGACATTAGATCTAGCTGGTCTGTCATAATATAATAGAGACAGTATATCTAGCTGGTCTGTCATAATATAATAGAGACAGTAGATCTAGCTGGTCTGTCATAATATAATAGAGACAGTAGATCTAGCTGGTCTGTCATAATATAATAGAGACATTAGATCTAGCTGGTCTGTCATAATATAATAGAGACATTAGATCTAGCTGGTCTGTCATAATATAATAGAGATAGTATATCTAGCTGGTCTGTCATAATATAATAGAGACAGTAGATCTAGCTGGTCTGTCATAATATAATAGAGACTTAGATCTAGCTGGTCTGTCATAATATAATAGAGGCAGTAGATCTAGCTGGTCTGTCATTATATAATAGAGACAGTATATCTAGCTGGTTTGTCATAAAATAATAGAGACAGTAGATCTAGCTGGTCTGTCATAATGTAATAGAGACAGTATATCTAGCTGGTCTGTCATAATATAATAGAGACAGTAGATCTAGCTGGTCTGTCATAATATAATAGAGACATTAGATCTAGCTGGTCTTTCATAATATAATAGAGGCAGTAGATCTAGCTGGTCTGTCATTATATAATAGTCAGTATATCTAGCTGGTTTGTCATAATATAATAGAGACAGTAGATCTAGCTGGTCTGTCATAATGTAATAGAGACAGTAGATCTAGCTGGTCTGTCATAATGTAATAGAGACATTAGATCTAGCTGGTCTGTCATAATATAATAGAGACAGTAGATCTAGCTGGCCTGTCATAATATAATAGATACTGTAGATCTAGCTGGTCTGTCATAATAAAATAGAGACAGTATATCTAGCTGGTCTGTCATAATATAATAGAGACAGTAGATCTAGCTGGTCTGTCATAATATAATAGAGACATTAGATCTAGCTGGTCTGTCATAATATAATAGAGACAGTAGATCTAGCTGGTCTGTCATTATATAATAGAGACAGTATATCTAGCTGGTTTGTCATAATATAATAGAGACAGTAGATCTAGCTGGTCTGTCATAATGTAATAGAGACAGTAGATCTAGCTGGTCTGTCATAATGTAATAGAGACATTAGATCTAGCTGGTCTGTCATAATATAATAGAGACAGTAGATCTAGCTGACCTGTCATAATATAATAGATACTGTAGATCTAGCTGGTCTGTCATAATAAAATAGAGACAGTATATCTAGCTGGTCTGTCATAATATAATAGAGACAGTAGATCTTGCTGGTCTGTCATAATGTAATAGAGACATTAGATCTAGCTGGTCTGTCTTAATATAATAGAGACAGTATATCTAGCTGGTCTGTCATAATATAATAGAGACAGTATATCTAGCTGGTCTGTCATAATATAATAGAGACAGTATATCTAGCTGGCCTGTCATAACATAATAGATACTGTAGATCTAGCTGGTCTGTCATAATATAATAGAGACATTAGATCTAGCTGGTCTGTCATAATATAATAGAGACAGTATATCTAGCTGGTCTGTCATAATATAATAGAGACAGTAGATCTAGCTGGTCTGTCATAATATAATAGAGACATTAGATCTAGCTGGTCTGTCATAATATAATAGAGACATTAGATCTAGCTGGTCTGTCATAATATAATAGAGATAGTATATCTAGCTGGTCTGTCATAATATAATAGAGACAGTAGATCTAGCTGGTCTGTCATAATATAATAGAGACTTAGATCTAGCTGGTCTGTCATAATATAATAGAGGCAGTAGATCTAGCTGGTCTGTCATTATATAATAGAGACAGTATATCTAGCTGGTTTGTCATAAAATAATAGAGACAGTAGATCTAGCTGGTCTGTCATAATGTAATAGAGACAGTATATCTAGCTGGTCTGTCATAATATAATAGAGACAGTAGATCTAGCTGGTCTGTCATAATATAATAGAGACATTAGATCTAGCTGGTCTTTCATAATATAATAGAGGCAGTAGATCTAGCTGGTCTGTCATTATATAATAGAGTCAGTATATCTAGCTGGTTTGTCATAATATAATAGAGACAGTAGATCTAGCTGGTCTGTCATAATGTAATAGAGACAGTAGATCTAGCTGGTCTGTCATAATGTAATAGAGACATTAGATCTAGCTGGTCTGTCATAATATAATAGAGACAGTAGATCTAGCTGGCCTGTCATAATATAATAGATACTGTAGATCTAGCTGGTCTGTCATAATAAAATAGAGACAGTATATCTAGCTGGTCTGTCATAATATAATAGAGACAGTAGATCTAGCTGGTCTGTCATAATATAATAGAGACATTAGATCTAGCTGGTCTGTCATAATATAATAGAGGCAGTAGATCTAGCTGGTCTGTCATTATATAATAGAGACAGTAGATCTAGCTGGTCTGTCATTATATAATAGAGACAGTATATCTAGCTGGTTTGTCATAATATAATAGAGACAGTAGATCTAGCTGGTCTGTCATAATGTAATAGAGACATTAGATCTAGCTGGTCTGTCATAATATAATAGAGACATTAGATCTAGCTGGTCTGTCATAATATTATAGAGACAGTTTATATATAGCTGGTCTGTCATAAAATAATAGAGACAGTAGATCTAGCTGGTCTGTCATAATATAATAGAGGCAGTAGATCTAGCTGGTCTGTCATAATATAATAGAGACATTAGATCTAGCTGGTCTGTCATAATATAATAGAGACAGTATATCTAGCTGGTCTGTCATAATATAATAGAGACAGTAGATCTACCTGGTCTGTCATAATATAATAGAGACATTAGATCTAGCTGGTCTGT
>NW_027256880.1:403120-413091 GCF_045679555.1 Salvelinus alpinus
AATAAAATAGAGACATTAGATCTAGCTGGTCTGTCATAATATAATAGAGGCAGTAGATCTAGCTGGTCTGTCATTATATAATAGAGACATTAGATCTAGCTGGTCTGTCATAATGTAATAGAGACATTAGATCTAGCTGGTCTGTCATAATATAATAGAGACAGTAGATCTAGCTGGTCTGTCATAATATAATAGAGACATTAGATCTAGCTGGTCTGTCATAATGTAATAGAGACATTAGATCTAGCTGGTCTGTCATAATGTAATAGAGACATTAGATCTAGCTGGTCTGTCATAATATAATAGAGACAGTATATCTAGCTGGTCTGTCATAATATAATAGAGACAGTAGATCTAGCTGGTCTGTCATAATGTAATAGAGACATTAGATCTAGCTGGTCTGTCATAATATAATAGAGACATTAGATCTAGCTGGTCTGTCATAATATAATAGAGACATTAGATCTAGCTGGTCTGTCATAATATAATAGAGGCAGTAGATCTAGCTGGTCTGTCATTATATAATAGAGACAGTATATCTAGCTGGTTTGTCATAAAATAATAGAGACAGTAGATCTAGCTGGTCTGTCATAATGTAATAGAGACATTAGATCTAGCTGGTCTGTCATAAAATAATAGAGACAGTAGATCTAGCTGGTCTGTCATAATATAATAGAGACATTAGATCTAGCTGGTCTTTCCTAATATAATAGAGGCAGTAGATCTAGCTGGTCTGTCATTATATAATAGAGTCAGTATATCTAGCTGGTTTGTCATAATATAATAGAGACAGTAGATCTAGCTGGTCTGTCATAATGTAATAGAGACATTAGATCTAGCTGGTCTGTCATAATATAATAGAGACATTAGATCTAGCTGGTCTGTCATAATATAATAGAGACATTAGATCTAGCTGGTCTGTCATAATGTAATAGAGACATTCGATCGAGCTGGTCTGTCATAATGTAATAGAGACATTAGATCTAGCTGGTTTGTCATAATATAATAGAGACAGTAGATCTAGCTGGCCTGTCATACTATAATAGATACTGTAGATCTAGCTGGTCTGTCATAATATAATAGAGACATTAGATCTA
The DNA here is from genome assembly GCF_045679555.1 of Salvelinus alpinus. Taxonomy (NCBI): domain Eukaryota; kingdom Metazoa; phylum Chordata; class Actinopteri; order Salmoniformes; family Salmonidae; genus Salvelinus; species Salvelinus alpinus. The sequence goes on from NW_027256880.1 coordinate 404,218, forward strand.
GCTGGTCTGTCATAATATAATAGAGACAGTATATCTAGCTGGTCTGTCATAATATAATAGAGACAGTAGATCTAGCTGGTCTGTCATAATATAATAGAGACAGTAGATCTAGCTGGTCTGTCATAATATAATAGATACTGTAGATCTAGCTGGTCTGTCTTAATATAATAGAGACAGTAGATCTAGCTGATCTGTCATAATATAATAGAGACATTAGATCTAGCTGGTCTGTCATAATATAATAGAGACAGTAGATCTAGCTGGCCTGTCATAATATAATAGATACTGTAGATCTAGCTGGTCTGTCATAATATAATAGAGGTAGTAGATCTAGCTGGTCTGTCATTATATAATAGAGACATTAGATCTAGCTGGTCTGTCATCATGTAATAGAGACATTAGATCTAGCTGGTCTGTCATAATATAATAGAGACAGTAGATCTAGCTGGCCTGTCATAATATAATAGATACTATAGATCTAGCTGGTCTGTCATAATAAAATATAGACATTAGATCTAGCTGGTCTGTCATAATATAATAGAGACATTAGATCTAGCTGGTCTGTCATTATATAATAGAGACATTAGATCTAGCTGGTCTGTCATAATATAATAGAGACATTAGATCTAGCTGGTCTGTCATAATATAATAGAGACAGTAGATCTAGCTGGTCTGTCATTATATAATAGAGACAGTATATCTAGCTGGTCTGTCATAATATAATAGAGACAGTAGATCTAGCTGGTCTGTCATAATGTAATAGAGACATTAGATCTAGCTGGTCTGTCATAATATAATAGAGACATTAGATCTAGCTGGTCTGTCATAATATAATAGAGACATTAGATCTAGCTGGTCTGTCATAATATAATAGAGACAGTAGATCTAGCTGGTCTGTCATTATATAATAGAGACAGTAGATCTAGCTGGTCTGTCATAATATAATAGAGACATTAGATCTAGCTGGTCTGTCATAATATAATAGAGACATTAGATCTAGCTGGTCTGTCATAATATAATAGAGACAGTAGATCTAGCTGGTCTGTCATAATATAATAGAGACATTAGATCTAGCTGGTCTTTCATAATATAATAGAGGCAGTAGATCTAGCTGGTCTGTCATTATATAATAGAGTCAGTATATCTAGCTGGTTTGTCATAATATAATAGAGACAGTAGATCTAGCTGGTCTGTCATAATGTAATAGAGACATTAGATCTAGCTGGTCTGTCATAATATAATAGAGACATTAGATCTAGCTGGTCTGTCATAATATAATAGAGACATTAGATCTAGCTGGTCTGTCATAATGTAATAGAGACATTCGATCGAGCTGGTCTGTCATAATGTAATAGAGACATTAGATCTAGCTGGTTTGTCATAATATAATAGAGACAGTAGATCTAGCTGGCCTGTCATACTATAATAGATACTGTAGATCTAGCTGGTCTGTCATAATATAATAGAGACATTAGATCTAGCTGGTCTGTCATAATATAATAGAGACAGTATATCTAGCTGGTCTGTCATAATATAATAGAGACAGTAGATCTAGCTGGTCTGTCATAATATAATAGAGACAGTAGATCTAGCTGGTCTGTCATAATATAATAGATACATGTAGATCTAGCTGGTCTGTCATAATATAATAGAGACAGTAGATCTAGCTGGTCTGTCATAATATAATAGAGACAGTAGATCTAGCTGGTCTGTCATAATATAATAGAGACAGTAGATCTAGCTGGTCTGTCATAATATAATAGAGACATTAGATCTAGCTGGTCTGTCATAATATAATAGAGACATTAGATCTAGCTGGTCTGTCATAATATAATAGAGACATTAGATCTAGCTGGTCTGTCATAATGTAATAGAGACATTAGATATAGCTGGTCTGTCATAATATAATAGAGACAGTAGATCTAGCTGGTCTGTCATAATATAATAGAGACAGTAGATCTAGCTGGTCTGTCATAATATAATAGAGACATTAGATCTAGCTGGTCTGTCATAATATAATAGAGGCAGTAGATCTAGCTGGTCTGTCATTATATAATAGAGACAGTAGATCTAGCTGGTCTGTCATAATGTAATAGAGACATTAGATCTAGCTGGTCTGTCATAATATAATAGAGACATTAGATCTAGCTGGTCTGTCATAATATAATAGAGACATTAGATCTAGCTGGTCTGTCATAATGTAATAGAGACATTAGATCTAGCTGGTCTGTCATAATATAATAGAGACATTAGATCTAGCTGGTCTGTCATAATATAATAGAGACATGTAGATCTAGCTGGTCTGTCATAATATAATAGAGACAGTATATCTAGCTGGTCTGTCATAATATAATAGAGACAGTAGATCTAGCTGGTCTGTCATAATATAATAGAGACATTAGATCTAGCTGGTCTGTCATAATATAATAGAGACATTAGATCTAGCTGGTCTGTCATAATATAATAGAGACATTAGATCTAGCTGGTCTGTCATTATATAATAGAGACAGTAGATCTAGCTGGTCTGTCATAATATAATAGAGACATTAGATCTAGCTGGTCTGTCATAATGTAATAGAGACATTAGATCTAGCTGGTCTGTCATAATATAATAGAGACATTAGATCTAGCTGGTCTGTCATAATATAATAGAGACATTAGATCTAGCTGGTCTGTCATAATATAATAGAGACATTAGATCTAGCTGGTCTGTCATAATATAATAGAGACATTAGATCTAGCTGGTCTGTCATTATATAATAGAGACATTAGATCTAGCTGTTCTGTCATAATATAATAGAGACATTAGATCTAGCTGGTCTGTCATAATGAAATAGAGACATTAGATCTAGCTGGTCTGTCATAATATAATAGAGACATTAGATCTAGCTGGTCTGTCATAATATAATAGAGACATTAGATCTAGCTGGTCTGTCATAATGTAATAGAGACATTAGATCTAGCTGGTCTGTCATTAATATAATAGAGACAGTATATCTAGCTGGTCTGTCATAATATAATAGAGACAGTAGATCTAGCTGGTCTGTCATAATATAATAGAGACAGTATATCTAGCTGGTCTGTCATAATATAATAGAGACATGTAGATCTAGCTGGTCTGTCATAATATAATAGAGACATTAGATCTAGCTGGTCTGTCATTATATAATAGAGACATTAGATCTAGCTGGTCTGTCATTATATAATAGAGACATTAGATCTAGCTGGTCTGTCATAATATAATAGAGACAGTAGATCTAGCTGGTCTGTCATAATGTAATAGAGACATTAGATCTAGCTGGTCTGTCATAATATAATAGAGACATTAGATCTAGCTGGTCTGTCATAATATAATAGAGACATTATATCTAGCTGGTCTGTCATAATATAATAGAGACATTAGATCTAGCTGGTCTGTCATAATAGAATAGAGACATTAGATCTAGCTGGTCTGTCATAATATAATAGAGACATTAGATCTAGCTGGTCTGTCATAATATAATAGAGACATTAGATCTAGCTGGTCTGTCATAATGTAATAGAGACATTAGATCTAGCTGGTCTGTCATAATGTAATAGAGACATTAGATCTAGCTGGTCTGTCATAATATAATAGAGACATTAGATCTAGCTGGTCTGTCATTATATAATAGAGACAGTAGATCTAGCTGGTCTGTCATAATGTAATAGAGACATTAGATCTAGCTGGTCTGTCATTATATAATAGAGACATTAGATCTAGCTGGTCTGTCATAATATAATAGAGACATTAGATCTAGCTGGTCTGTCATAATATAATAGAGACATTAGATCTAGCTGGTCTGTCATAATATAATAGAGACATTAGATCTAGCTGGTCTGTCATAATGTAATAGAGACATTAGATCGAGCTGGTCTGTCATAATGTAATAGAGACATTAGATCTAGCTGGTCTGTCATAATATAATAGAGACAGTAGATCTAGCTGGCCTGTCATACTATAATAGATACTGTAGATCTAGCTGGTCTGTCATAATATAATAGAGACATTAGATCTAGCTGGTCTGTCATAATATAATAGAGACAGTATATCTAGCTGGTCTGTCATAATATAATAGAGACAGTAGATCTAGCTGGTCTGTCATAATATAATAGAGACAGTAGATCTAGCTGGTCTGTCATAATATAATAGATACTGTAGATCTAGCTGGTCTGTCTTAATATAATAGAGACAGTAGATCTAGCTGATCTGTCATAATATAATAGAGACATTAGATCTAGCTGGTCTGTCATAATATAATAGAGACAGTAGATCTAGCTGGCCTGTCATAATATAATAGATACTGTAGATCTAGCTGGTCTGTCATAATATAATAGAGGTAGTAGATCTAGCTGGTCTGTCATTATATAATAGAGACATTAGATCTAGCTGGTCTGTCATCATGTAATAGAGACATTAGATATAGCTGGTCTGTCATAATATAATAGAGACATTAGATCTAGCTGGTCTGTCATTATATAATAGAGACATTAGATCTAGCTGGTCTGTCATTATATAATAGAGACATTAGATCTAGCTGGTCTGTCATAATATAATAGAGACATTAGATCTAGCTGGTCTGTCATAATGTAATAGAGACATTAGATCTAGCTGGTCTGTCATTATATAATAGAGACATTAGATCTAGCTGGTCTGTCATAATGTAATAGAGACATTAGATCTAGCTGGTCTGTCATAATGTAATAGAGACATTAGATCTAGCTGGTCTGTCATTATATAATAGAGACATTAGATCTAGCTGGTCTGTCATAATGTAATAGAGACATTAGATCTAGCTGGTCTGTCATAATGTAATAGAGACATTAGATCTAGCTGGTCTGTCATTATATAATAGAGACATTAGATCTAGCTGGTCTGTCATTATATAATAGAGACATTAGATCTAGCTGGTCTGTCATAATATAATAGAGACATTAGATCTAGCTGGTCTGTCATTATATAATAGAGACATTAGATCTAGCTGGTCTGTCATAATATAATAGAGACATTAGATCTAGCTGGTCTGTCATTATATAATAGAGACATTAGATCTAGCTGGTCTGTCATTATATAATAGAGACATTAGATCTAGCTGGTCTGTTATAATGTAATAGAGACATTAGATCTAGCTGGTCTGTCATAATATAATAGAGACATTAGATCTAGCTGGTCTGTCATAATATAATAGAGACATTAGATCTAGCTGGTCTGTCATAATATAATAGAGACATTAGATCTAGCCGGTCTGTCATTATATAATAGAGACATTAGATCTAGCTGGTCTGTCATAATATAATAGAGACATTAGATCTAGCTGGTCTGTTATAATGTAATAGAGACATTAGATCTAGCTGGTCTGTCATAATATAATAGAGACATTAGATCTAGCTGGTCTGTCATAATATAATAGAGACATTAGATCTAGCTGGTCTGTCATAATATAATAGAGACATTAGATCTAGCCGGTCTGTCATTATATAATAGAGACATTAGATCTAGCTGGTCTGTCATAATATAATAGAGACATTAGATCTAGCTGGTCTGTCATAATGTAATAGAGACATTAGATCTAGCTGGTCTGTCATTATATAATAGAGACATTAGATCTAGCTGGTCTGTCATAATATAATAGAGACATTAGATCTAGCTGGTCTGTCATAATGTAATAGAGACATTAGATCTAGCTGGTCTGTCATTATATAATAGAGACATTAGATCTAGCTGGTCTGTCATTATATAATAGAGACATTAGATCTAGCTGGTCTGTCATTATATAATAGAGACATTAGATCTAGCTGGTCTGTCATAATATAATAGAGACATTAGATCTAGCTGGTCTGTCATAATGTAATAGAGACATTAGATCTAGCTGGTCTGTCATTATATAATAGAGACAGTAGATCTAGCTGGTCTGTCATAATAATAGATACTGTACATCTAGCTGCTCTGTCATAATATAATAAAGACAGTAGATCTAGCTGGTCTGTCATAATATAATAGAGACATTAGATCTAGCTGGTCTGTCATAATGTAATAGAGACATTCGATCTAGCTGGTCTGTCATAATGTAAAAGAGAAAGTAGATCTAGCTGGCCTGTCATACTATAATAGATACTGTAGATCTAGCTGGTCTGTCATAATATAATAGAGACATTAGATCTAGCTGGTCTGTCATAATATAATAGAGACAGTATATCTAGCTGGTCTGTCATAATATAATAGAGACAGTAGATATAGCTGGTCTGTCATAATGTAATAGAGACAGTAGATCTAGCTGGTTTGTCATAATGTAATAGAGACTGTAGATCTAGCTGGTCTGTCTTAATATAATAGAGACAGTAGATCTAGCTGATCTGTCATAATATAATAGAGACAGTAGATCTAGCTGGTCTGTCATAATGTAATAGAGACATTAGATCTAGCTGGTCTGTCATAATATAATAGAGACAGTAGATCTAGCTGGCCTGTCATAATAAAATAGATACTGTAGATCTAGCTGGTCTGTCATTATATAATAGAGGTAGTAGATCTAGCTGGTCTGTCATTATATAATAGAAACTTTAGATCTAGCTGGTCTGTCATAATAAAATAGAAACTTTAGATCTAGCTGGTCTGTCATAATAAAATAGAGACATTAGATCTAGCTGGTCTGTCATAATGTAATAGAGACATTAGATCTAGCTGGTATGTCATAATATAATAGAGACAGTATATCTAGCTGGTCTGTCATAATATAATAGAGAGAGTAGATCTAGCTGGCCTGTCATAATATAATAGATACTGTAGATCTAGCTGGTCTGTCATAATATAATAGAGACATTAGATCTAGCTGGTCTGTCATAATGTAATAGAGACATTAGATCTAGCTGGTCTGTCATAATATAATAGAGACAGTAGATCTAGCTGGCCTGTCATAATGTAATAGAAACGGTAGATCTAGCTGGTCTGTCATAATAAAATAGAGACATTAGATCTAGCTGGTCTGTCATAATATAATAGAGACAGTATATCTAGCTGGTCTGTCATAATATAATAGAGACATTAGATCTAGCTGGTCTGTCATAATATAATAGAGACAGTATATCTAGCTGGTCTGTCATAATATAATAGAGACAGTGTATCTAGCTGGTCTGTCATAATATAATAGAGACAGTAGATCTAGCTGGTTTGTCATAACATAATAGATACTGTAGATCTAGCTGGCCTGTCATAATATAATAGAGACATTAGATCTAGCTGGTCTGTCATAATATAATAGAGACAATATATATAGCTGGTCTGTCATAATATAATAGAGACAGTACATCTAGCTGGTCTGTCATAATATAATAGAGACAGTAGATCTAGCTGGTCTGTCATAAAATAATAGATACTGTACATCTAGCTGCTCTGTCATAATATAATAAAGACAGTAGATCTAGCTGGTCTGTCATAATATAATAGAGACATTAGATCTAGCTGGTCTGTCATAATGTAATAGAGACATTCGATCTAGCTGGTCTGTCATAATGTAATAGAGACATTAGATCTAGCTGGTCTGTCATAATATAATAGAGACAGTAGATCTAGCTGGCCTGTCATACTATAATAGATACTGTAGATCTAGCTGGTCTGTCATAATATAATAGAGACATTCGATCTAGCTGGTCTGTCATAATGTAATAGAGACATTCGATCTAGCTGGTCTGTCATAATGTAATAGAGACATTAGATCTAGCTGGTCTGTCATAATATAATAGAGACAGTAGATCTAGCTGGCCTGTCATACTATAATAGATACTGTAGATCTAGCTGGTCTGTCATAATATAATAGAGACATTAGATCTAGCTGGTCTGTCATAATATAATAGAGACAGTAGATCTAGCTGGTCTGTCATAATATAATAGAGACATTAGATCTAGCTGGTCTGTCATAATATAATAAAGACAGTAGATCTAGCTGGTCTGTCATAATATAATAGAGACTGTAGATCTAGCTGGTCTGTCATAATATAATAGAGACATTAGATCTAGCTGGTCTGTCATAATATAATAGAGACATTAGATCTAGCTGGTCTGTCATAATGTAATAGAGACATTAGATCTAGCTGGTCTGTCATAATATAATAGAGACAGTAGATCTAGCTGGCCTGTCATAATATAATAGATACTGTAGATCTAGCTAGTCGGTCATAATATAATAGAGACATTAGATCTAGCTGGTCTGTCATAATGTAATAGAGACATTAGATCTAGCTGGTCTGTCATAATATAATAGAGACAGTATATCTAGCTGGTCTGTCATAATATAATAGAGACAGTAGATCTAGCTGGCCTGTCATAATATAATAGAGACATTAGATCTAGCTGGTCTGTCATAATGTAATAGAGACAGTAGATCTAGCTGGTCTGTCATAATATAATAGAGACAGTAGATCTAGCTGGTCTGTCATAATAAAATAGAGACATTAGATCTAGCTGGTCTGTCATAATATAATAGAGACAGTATATCTAGCTGGTCTGTCATAATATAATAGAGACAGTAGATCTAGCTGGTCTGTCATAATATAATAGAGACAGTAGATCTAGCTGGCCTGTCATAATATAATAGAGACAGTAGATCTAGCTGGTCTGTCATAATATAATAGAGACAGTAGATCTAGCTGGTCTGTCATAACATAATAGAGACAGTAGATCTAGCTGGTCTGTCATAATATAATAGAGACATTAGATCTAGCTGGTCTGTCATAATATAATAGAGACAATATATCTAGCTGGTCTGTCATAATATAATAGAGACAGTACATCTAGCTGGTCTGTCATAATATAATAGAGACAGTAGATCAAGCTGGCCTGTCATAATATAATAGAGACAG
>NW_027256880.1:413191-434936 GCF_045679555.1 Salvelinus alpinus
TATGTTCATCTTACTTGGTTCAGTTCATATACTCTGGTCTGTCATAATATAATAGAGACAGTAGATCTTGCTGGTCTGTCATAATGTAATAGAGACATTAGATCTAGCTGGTCTGTCATAATATAATAGAGACAGTATATCTAGCTGGTCTGTCATAATATAATAGATACAGTAGATCTAGCTGGCCTGTCATAATATAATAGATACAGTAGATCTAGCTGGTCTGTCATAATATAATAGAGATAGTAGATCTAGCTGGTCTGTCATAATATAATAGAGACAGTAGATATAGCTGGCCTGTCTAAATATAATAGATACTGTAGATCTAGCTGGTCTGTCATAATATAATAGAGACAGTATATCTAGCTGGTCTGTCATAATATAATAGAGACAGTAGATCTAGCTGGTCTGTCATAATATAATAGAGACATTAGATCTCGCTGGTCTGTCATAATATAATAGAGACAGTAGATATAGCTGGCCTGTCTAAATATAATAGATACTGTAGATCTAGCTGGTCTGTCATAATATAATAGAGACAGTATATCTAGCTGGTCTGTCATAATATAATAGAGACAGTAGATCTAGCTGGTCTGTCATAATATAATAGAGACATTAGATCTAGCTGGTCTGCCATAATGTAATAGAGACATTAGATCTAGCTGGTCTGTCATAATATAATAGAGACAGTATATCTAGCTGGTCTGTCATAATATAATAGAGACAGTATATCTAGCTGGCCTGTCATAATATAATAGATACTGTAGATCTAGCTGGTCTTTCATAATATAATAGAGACATTAGATCTAGCTGGTCTGTCATAATATAATAGAGACAGTAGATCTAGCTGGTCTGTCATAATGTAATAGAGACATTAGATCTAGCTGGTCTGTCATAATATAATAGAGATAGTATATCTAGCTGGTCTGTCATAATATAATAGAGACAGTATATCTAGCTGGTCTGTCATAATATAATAGAGACAGTAGATCTAGCTGGTCTGCCAAAATGTAATAGAGACATTAGATCTAGCTGGTCTGTCATAATATAATAGAGACAGTATATCTAGCTGGTCTGTCATAATATAATAGAGACAGTAGATATTGCTGGTCTGTCATAATGTAATAGAGACATTAGATCTAGCTGGTCTGTCATAATATAATAGAGACAGTATATCTAGCTGGTCTGTCATAATATAATAGAGACAGTAGATCTAGCTGGCCTGTCATAATATAATAGATACTGTAGATCTAGCTGGTCTGTCATAATATAATAGAGACAGTATATCTAGCTGGTCTGTCATAATATAATAGAGACAGTAGATCTAGCTGGTCTGTCATAATATAATAGAGACATTAGATCTATCTGGTCTGTCATAATATAATAGTGACAGTAGATCTAGCTGGCCTGTCATAATATAATAGAGACAGTAGATCTAGCTGGCCTGTCATAATATAATAGAGACATTAGATCTCGCAGGTCTGTCATAATATAATAGAGACAGTAGATATAGCTGGCCTGTCTAAATATAATAGATACTGTAGATCTAGCTGGTCTGTCATAATATAATAGAGACAGTATATCTAGCTGGTCTGTCATAATATAATAGAGACAGTAGATCTAGCTGGTCTGTCATAATATAATAGAGACATTAGATCTAGCTGGTCTGCCATAATGTAATAGAGACATTAGATCTAGCTGGTCTGTCATAATATAATAGAGACAGTAGATCTAGCTGGTCTGTCATAATATAATAGAGACAGTATATCTAGCTGGTCTGTCATAATATAATAGAGACAGTAGATCTAGCTGGCATGTCATAATATAATAGATACTGTAGATCTAGCTGGTCTGTCATAATATAATAGAGACATTAGATCTAGCTGGTCTGCCATAATGTAATAGAGACATTAGATCTAGCTGGTCTGTCATAATATAATAGAGACAGTAGATCTAGCTGGTCTGTCATAATATAATAGAGACAGTAGATCTTGCTGGTCTGTCATAATGTAATAGAGACATTAGATCTAGCTGGTCTGTCATAATATAATAGAGACAGTATATCTAGCTGGTCTGTCATAATATAATAGAGACAGTAGATCTAGCTGGCCTGTCATAATATAATAGATACTGTAGATCTAGCTGGTCTGTCATAATATAATAGAGACAGTATATCTAGCTGGTCTGTCATAATATAATAGAGACAGTAGATCTAGCTGGTCTGTCATAATATAATAGAGACATTAGATCTATCTGGTCTGTCATAATATAATAGAGACAGTAGATCTAGCTGGCCTGTCATAATATAATAGAGACAGTAGATCTAGCTGGCCTGTCATAATATAATAGAGACATTAGATCTCGCTGGTCTGTCATAATATAATAGAGACAGTAGATATAGCTGGCCTGTCTAAATATAATAGATACTGTAGATCTAGCTGGTCTGTCATAATATAATAGAGACAGTATATCTAGCTGGTCTGTCATAATATAATAGAGACAGTAGATCTAGCTGGTCTGTCATAATATAATAGAGACATTAGATCTAGCTGGTCTGCCATAATGTAATAGAGACATTAGATCTAGCTGGTCTGTCATAATATAATAGAGACAGTAGATCTAGCTGGTCTGTCATAATATAATAGAGACAGTATATCTAGCTGGTCTGTCATAATATAATAGAGACAGTAGATCTAGCTGGCATGTCATAATATAATAGATACTGTAGATCTAGCTGGTCTGTCATAATATAATAGAGACATTAGATCTAGCTGGTCTGCCATAATGTAATAGAGACATTAGATCTAGCTGGTCTGTCATAATATAATAGAGAAAGTATATCTAGCTGGTCTGTCATAATATAATAGAGACAGTAGATCTTGCTGGTCTGTCATAATGTAATAGAGACATTAGATCTAGCTGGTCTGTCATAATATAATAGAGACAGTATATCTAGCTGGTCTGTCATAATATAATAGAGACAGTAGATCTTGCTGGTCTGTCATAATGTAATAGAGACATTAGATCTAGCTGGTCTGTCATAATATAATAGAGACAGTATATCTAGCTGGTCTGTCATAATATAATAGAGACAGTAGATCTAGCTGGCCTGTCATAATATAATAGATACTGTAGATCTAGCTGGTCTGTCATAATATAATAGAGACATTAGATCTAGCTGGTCTGCCATAATGTAATAGAGACATTAGATCTAGCTGGTCTGTCATAATATAATAGAGACAGTATATCTAGCTGGTCTGTCATAATATAATAGAGACAGTAGATCTAGCTGGTCTGTCATAATATAATAGAGACATTAGATCTAGCTGGTCTGTCATAATATAATAGAGATAGTATATATAGCTGGTCTGTCATAATATAATAGAGACAGTATATCTAGCTGGTCTGTCATAATATAATAGAGACAGTAGATCTAGCTGGTCTGCCAAAATGTAATAGAGACATTAGATCTAGCTGGTCTGTCATAATATAATAGAGACAGTATATCTAGCTGGTCTGTCATAATATAATAGAGACAGTAGATCTTTCTGGTCTGTCATAATGTAATAGAGACATTAGATCTAGCTGGTCTGTCATAATATAATAGAGACAGTATATCTAGCTGGTCTGTCATAATATAATAGAGACAGTAGATCTAGCTGGCCTGTCATAATATAATAGATACTGTAGATCTAGCTGGTCTGCCATAATGTAATAGAGACATTAGATCTAGCTGGTCTGTCATAATATAATAGAGACATTAGATCTAGCTGGTCTGTCATAATATAATAGAGACAGTAGATCTAGCTGGTCTGTCATTATATAATAGAGACAGTAGATCTAGCTGGTCTGTCATAATATAATAGAGACATTAGATCTAGCTGGTCTGCCATAATGTAATAGAGACATTAGATCTAGCTGGTCTGTCATAATATAATAGAGAAAGTACATCTAGCTGGTCTGTCATAATATAATAGAGACAGTACATCTAGCTGGTCTGTCATAATATAATAGAGACAGTAGATCTTGCTGGTCTGTCATAATATAATAGAGACATTAGATCTAGCTGGTCTGTCATAATATAATAGAGGCAGTAGATCTAGCTGGTCTGTCATTATATAATAGAGACAGTAGATCTAGCTGGCCTGTCATAATATAATAGATACTGTAGATCTAGCTGGTCTGTCATAATAAAATAGAGACATTAGATCTAGCTGGTCTGTCATAATATAATAGAGACATTAGATCTAGCTGGTCTGTCATAATATAATAGAGACAGTACATCTAGCTGGTCTGTCATAATATAATAGAGACAGTACATCTAGCTGGTCTGTCATAATATAATAGAGACAGTAGATCTAGCTGGTCTGTCATAATATAATAGAGACATTAGATCTAGCTGGTCTGTCATAATATAATAGAGGCAGTAGATCTAGCTGGTCTGTCATTATATAATAGAGACAGTAGATCTAGCTGGTCTGTCATAATATAATAGAGACAGTAGATCTAGCTGGCCTGTCATAATATAATAGATACTGTAGATCTAGCTGGTCTGTCATAATAAAATAGAGACATTAGATCTAGCTGGTCTGTCATAATATAATAGAGACATTAGATCTAGCTGGTCTGCCATAATGTAATAGAGACATTAGATCTAGCTGGTCTGTCATAATATAATAGAGAAAGTACATCTAGCTGGTCTGTCATAATATAATAGAGACAGTACATCTAGCTGGTCTGTCATAATATAATAGAGACAGTAGATCTTGCTGGTCTGTCATAATATAATAGAGACATTAGATCTAGCTGGTCTGTCATAATATAATAGAGGCAGTAGATCTAGCTGGTCTGTCATTATATAATAGAGACAGTAGATCTAGCTGGCCTGTCATAATATAATAGATACTGTAGATCTAGCTGGTCTGTCATAATAAAATAGAGACAGTATATCTAGCTGGTCTGTCATAATATAATAGAGACAGTAGATCTAGCTGGTCTGTCATAATATAATAGAGACATTAGATCTAGCTGGTCTGTCATAATATAATAGAGACAGTACATCTAGCTGGTCTGTCATAATATAATAGAGACAGTACATCTAGCTGGTCTGTCATAATATAATAGAGACAGTAGATCTTGCTGGTCTGTCATAATATAATAGAGACATTAGATCTAGCTGGTCTGTCATAATATAATAGAGGCAGTAGATCTAGCTGGTCTGTCATTATATAATAGAGACATTAGATATTGCTGGTCTGTCATAATGTAATAGAGACATTAGATCTAGCTGGTCTGTCATAATATAATAGAGACAGTATATCTAGCTGGTCTGTCATAATATAATAGAGACAGTAGATCTAGCTGGCCTGTCATAATATAATAGATACTGTAGATCTAGCTGGTCTGTCATAATATAATAGAGACAGTATATCTAGCTGGTCTGTCATAATATAATAGAGACAGTAGATCTAGCTGGTCTGTCATAATATAATAGAGACATTAGATCTATCTGGTCTGTCATAATATAATAGAGACAGTAGATCTAGCTGGCCTGTCATAATATAATAGAGACAGTAGATCTAGCTGGCCTGTCATAATATAATAGAGACATTAGATCTCGCAGGTCTGTCATAATATAATAGAGACAGTAGATATAGCTGGCCTGTCTAAATATAATAGATACTGTAGATCTAGCTGGTCTGTCATAATATAATAGAGACAGTATATCTAGCTGGTCTGTCATAATATAATAGAGACAGTAGATCTAGCTGGTCTGTCATAATATAATAGAGACATTAGATCTAGCTGGTCTGTCATAATGTAATAGTAACATTAGATCTAGCTGGTCTGTCATAATATAATAGAGACATTAGATCTAGCTGGTCTGCCATAATGTAATAGAGACATTAGATCTAGCTGGTCTGTCATAATATAATAGAGACAGTAGATCTAGCTGGTCTGTCATAATATAATAGAGACAGTATATCTAGCTGGTCTGTCATAATATAATAGAGACAGTAGATCTAGCTGGCATGTCATAATATAATAGATACTGTAGATCTAGCTGGTCTGTCATAATATAATAGAGACATTAGATCTAGCTGGTCTGCCATAATGTAATAGAGACATTAGATCTAGCTGGTCTGTCATAATATAATAGAGACAGTATATCTAGCTGGTCTGTCATAATATAATAGAGACAGTAGATCTTGCTGGTCTGTCATAATGTAATAGAGACATTAGATCTAGCTGGTCTGTCATAATATAATAGAGATAGTATATCTAGCTGGTCTGTCATAATATAATAGAGACAGTATATCTAGCTGGTCTGTCATAATATAATAGAGACAGTAGATCTAGCTGGTCTGCCATAATGTAATAGAGACATTAGATCTAGCTGGTCTGTCATAATATAATAGAGACAGTATATCTAGCTGGTCTGTCATAATATAATAGAGACAGTAGATCTTGCTGGTCTGTCATAATGTAATAGAGACATTAGATCTAGCTGGTCTGTCATAATATAATAGAGACAGTAGATATAGCTGGCCTGTCTAAATATAATAGATACTGTAGATCTAGCTGGTCTGTCATAATATAATAGAGACATTATATCTAGCTGGTCTGTCATAATATAATAGAGACAGTATATCTAGCTGGTCTGTCATAATATAATAGAGACATTAGATCTAGCTGGTCTGTCATAATGTAATAGTAACATTAGATCTAGCTGGTCTGTCATAATATAATAGAGACATTAGATCTAGCTGGTCTGTCATAATGTAATAGAGACATTAGATCTAGCTGGTCTGTCATAATATAATAGAGACAGTAGATCTAGCTGGTCTGTCATAATATAATAGAGACAGTATATCTAGCTGGTCTGTCATAATATAATAGAGACAGTAGATCTAGCTGGCATGTCATAATATAATAGATACTGTAGATCTAGCTGGTCTGTCATAATATAATAGAGACATTAGATCTAGCTGGTCTGCCATAATGTAATAGAGACATTAGATCTAGCTGGTCTGTCATAATATAATAGAGACAGTATATCTAGCTGGTCTGTCATAATATAATAGAGACAGTAGATCTTGCTGGTCTGTCATAATGTAATAGAGACATTAGATCTAGCTGGTCTGTCATAATATAATAGAGATAGTATATCTAGCTGGTCTGTCATAATATAATAGAGACAGTATATCTAGCTGGTCTGTCATAATATAATAGAGACAGTAGATCTAGCTGGTCTGCCATAATGTAATAGAGACATTAGATCTAGCTGGTCTGTCATAATATAATAGAGAGAGTATATCTAGCTGGTCTGTCATAATATAATAGAGACAGTAGATCTTGCTGGTCTGTCATAATGTAATAGAGACATTAGATCTAGCTGGTCTGTCATAATATAATAGAGACAGTATATCTAGCTGGTCTGTCATAATATAATAGATACAGTAGATCTAGCTGGCCTGTCATAATATAATAGATACTGTAGATCTAGCTGGTCTGTCATAATATAATAGAGACATTAGATCTAGCTGGTCTGCCATAATGTAATAGAGACATTAGATCTAGCTGGTCTGTCATAATATAATAGAGACAGTAGATCTAGCTGGTCTGTCATAATATAATAGAGACAGTATATCTAGCTGGTCTGTCATAATATAATAGAGACAGTAGATCTAGCTGGCATGTCATAATATAATAGATACTGTAGATCTAGCTGGTCTGTCATAATATAATAGAGACATTAGATCTAGCTGGTCTGCCATAATGTAATAGAGACATTAGATCTAGCTGGTCTGTCATAATATAATAGAGACAGTATATCTAGCTGGTCTGTCATAATATAATAGAGACAGTAGATCTTGCTGGTCTGTCATAATGTAATAGAGACATTAGATCTAGCTGGTCTGTCATAATATAATAGAGATAGTATATCTAGCTGGTCTGTCATAATATAATAGAGACAGTAGATCTAGCTGGTCTGTCATAATATAATAGAGACATTAGATCTAGCTGGTCTGCCAAAATGTAATAGAGACATTAGATCTAGCTGGTCTGTCATAATATAATAGAGACAGTATATCTAGCTGGTCTGTCATAATATAATAGAGACAGTAGATCTAGCTGGTCTGTCATAATGTAATAGAGACATTAGATCTAGCTGGTCTGTCATAATATAATAGAGACAGTATATCTAGCTGGTCTGTCATAATATAATAGATACAGTAGATCTAGCTGGCCTGTCATAATATAATAGATACTGTAGATCTAGCTGGTCTGTCATAATATAATAGAGACATTAGATCTAGCTGGTCTGCCATAATGTAATAGAGACATTAGATCTAGCTGGTCTGTCATAATATAATAGAGACAGTATATCTAGCTGGTCTGTCATAATATAATAGAGACAGTAGATCTTGCTGGTCTGTCATAATGTAATAGAGACATTAGATCTAGCTGGTCTGTCATAATATAATAGAGATAGTATATCTAGCTGGTCTGTCATAATATAATAGAGACAGTATATCTAGCTGGTCTGTCATAATATAATAGAGACAGTAGATCTAGCTGGTCTGCCAAAATGTAATAGAGACATTAGATCTAGCTGGTCTGTCATAATATAATAGAGACAGTATATCTAGCTGGTCTGTCATAATATAATAGAGACAGTAGATCTTTCTGGTCTGTCATAATGTAATAGAGACATTAGATCTAGCTGGTCTGTCATAATATAATAGAGACAGTATATCTAGCTGGTCTGTCATAATATAATAGAGACAGTAGATCTAGCTGGCCTGTCATAATATAATAGATACTGTAGATCTAGCTGGTCTGCCATAATGTAATAGAGACATTAGATCTAGCTGGTCTGTCATAATATAATAGAGACATTAGATCTAGCTGGTCTGTCATAATATAATAGAGACAGTAGATCTAGCTGGTCTGTCATTATATAATAGAGACAGTAGATCTAGCTGGTCTGTCATAATATAATAGAGACATTAGATCTAGCTGGTCTGCCATAATGTAATAGAGACATTAGATCTAGCTGGTCTGTCATAATATAATAGAGAAAGTATATCTAGCTGGTCTGTCATAATATAATAGAGACAGTACATCTAGCTGGTCTGTCATAATATAATAGAGACAGTAGATCTTGCTGGTCTGTCATAATATAATAGAGACATTAGATCTAGCTGGTCTGTCATAATATAATAGAGGCAGTAGATCTAGCTGGTCTGTCATAATATAATAGAGACAGTAGATCTAGCTGGCCTGTCATAATATAATAGATACTGTAGATCTAGCTGGTCTGTCATAATAAAATAGAGACATTAGATCTAGCTGGTCTGTCATAATATAATAGAGACAGTATATCTAGCTGGTCTGTCATAATATAATAGAGACAGTAGATCTAGCTGGTCTGTCATAATATAATAGAGACATTAGATCTAGCTGGTCTGTCATAATATAATAGAGACAGTACATCTAGCTGGTCTGTCATAATATAATAGAGACAGTAGATCTAGCTGGTCTGTCATAATATAATAGAGACAGTAGATCTAGCTGGTCTGTCATAATATAATAGAGACATTAGATCTAGCTGGTCTGTCATAATATAATAGAGGCAGTAGATCTAGCTGGTCTGTCATAATATAATAGAGACATTAGATCTAGCTGGTCTGTCATAATATAATAGAGACAGTAGATCTAGCTGGCCTGTCATAATATAATAGATACTGTAGATCTAGCTGGTCTGTCATAATAAAATAGAGACATTAGATCTAGCTGGTCTGTCATAATATAATAGAGACATTAGATCTAGCTGGTCTGCCATAATGTAATAGAGACATTAGATCTAGCTGGTCTGTCATAATATAATAGAGAAAGTAGATCTAGCTGGTCTGTCATAATATAATAGAGACAGTACATCTAGCTGGTCTGTCATAATATAATAGAGACAGTAGATCTAGCTGGTCTGTCATAATATAATAGAGACATTAGATCTAGCTGGTCTGTCATAATATAATAGAGGCAGTAGATCTAGCTGGTCTGTCATAATATAATAGAGACAGTAGATCTAGCTGGCCTGTCATAATATAATAGATACTGTAGATCTAGCTGGTCTGTCATAATAAAATAGAGACATTAGATCTAGCTGGTCTGTCATAATATAATAGAGACAGTATATCTAGCTGGTCTGTCATAATATAATAGAGACAGTAGATCTAGCTGGTCTGTCATAATATAATAGAGACATTAGATCTAGCTGGTCTGTCATAATATAATAGAGACAGTATATCTAGCTGGTCTGTCATAATATAATAGAGACAGTATATCTAGCTGGTCTGTCATAATATAATAGAGACAGTAGATCTAGCTGGTCTGTCATAATATAATAGAGACATTAGATCTAGCTGGTCTGTCATAATATAATAGAGGCAGTAGATCTAGCTGGTCTGTCATAATATAATAGAGACAGTAGATCTAGCTGGTCTGTCATAATGTAATAGAGACAGTAGATCTAGCTGGCCTGTCATAATATAATAGATACTGTAGATCTAGCTGGTCTGTCATAATAAAATAGAGACATTAGATCTAGCTGGTCTGTCATAATATAATAGAGACAGTATATCTAGCTGGTCTGTCATAATATAATAGAGACAGTAGATCTAGCTGGTCTGTCATAATATAATAGAGACATTAGATCTAGCTGGTCTGTCATAATATAATAGAGACAGTAGATCTAGCTGGTCTGTCATTATATAATAGATACAGTAGATCTAGCTGGTCTGTCATAATGTAATAGAGACAGTAGATCTAGCTGGTCTGTCATTATATAATAGAGACAGTAGATCTAGCTGGTCTGTCATAATATAATAGAGACAGTAGATCTTGCTGGCCTGTCATAGTATAATAGATACTGTAGATGTAGCTGGTCTGTCATAATATAATAGAGACATTAGATCTAGCTGGTCTGTCATAATGTAATAGAGACATTAGATCTAGCTGGTCTGTCATAATATAATAGAGACAGTAGATCTAGCTGGCCTGTCATAATATAATAGAGACAGTAGATCTAGCTGGCCTGTCATAATATAATAGAGACATTAGATCTCGCAGGTCTGTCATAATATAATAGAGACAGTAGATATAGCTGGCCTGTCTAAATATAATAGATACTGTAGATCTAGCTGGTCTGTCATAATATAATAGAGACAGTATATCTAGCTGGTCTGTCATAATATAATAGAGACAGTAGATCTAGCTGGTCTGTCATAATATAATAGAGACATTAGATCTAGCTGGTCTGTCATAATGTAATAGTAACATTAGATCTAGCTGGTCTGTCATAATATAATAGAGACATTAGATCTAGCTGGTCTGCCATAATGTAATAGAGACATTAGATCTAGCTGGTCTGTCATAATATAATAGAGACAGTAGATCTAGCTGGTCTGTCATAATATAATAGAGACAGTAGATCTAGCTGGTCTGTCATAATATAATAGAGACAGTAGATCTAGCTGGCATGTCATAATATAATAGATACTGTAGATCTAGCTGGTCTGTCATAATATAATAGAGACATTAGATCTAGCTGGTCTGCCATAATGTAATAGAGACATTAGATCTAGCTGGTCTGTCATAATATAATAGAGACAGTATATCTAGCTGGTCTGTCATAATATAATAGAGACAGTAGATCTTGCTGGTCTGTCATAATGTAATAGAGACATTAGATCTAGCTGGTCTGTCATAATATAATAGAGATAGTATATCTAGCTGGTCTGTCATAATATAATAGAGACAGTATATCTAGCTGGTCTGTCATAATATAATAGAGACAGTAGATCTAGCTGGTCTGCCATAATGTAATAGAGACATTAGATCTAGCTGGTCTGTCATAATATAATAGAGACAGTATATCTAGCTGGTCTGTCATAATATAATAGAGACAGTAGATCTAGCTGGTCTGTCATAATGTAATAGAGACATTAGATCTAGCTGGTCTGTCATAATATAATAGAGACAGTAGATATAGCTGGCCTGTCTAAATATAATAGATACTGTAGATCTAGCTGGTCTGTCATAATATAATAGAGACAGTATATCTAGCTGGTCTGTCATAATATAATAGAGACAGTAGATCTAGCTGGTCTGTCATAATATAATAGAGACATTAGATCTAGCTGGTCTGTCATAATGTAATAGTAACATTAGATCTAGCTGGTCTGTCATAATATAATAGAGACATTAGATCTAGCTGGTCTGCCATAATGTAATAGAGACATTAGATCTAGCTGGTCTGTCATAATATAATAGAGACAGTAGATCTAGCTGGTCTGTCATAATATAATAGAGACAGTATATCTAGCTGGTCTGTCATAATATAATAGAGACAGTAGATCTAGCTGGCATGTCATAATATAATAGATACTGTAGATCTAGCTGGTCTGTCATAATATAATAGAGACATTAGATCTAGCTGGTCTGCCATAATGTAATAGAGACATTAGATCTAGCTGGTCTGTCATAATATAATAGAGACAGTATATCTAGCTGGTCTGTCATAATATAATAGAGACAGTAGATCTTGCTGGTCTGTCATAATGTAATAGAGACATTAGATCTAGCTGGTCTGTCATAATATAATAGAGATAGTATATCTAGCTGGTCTGTCATAATATAATAGAGACAGTATATCTAGCTGGTCTGTCATAATATAATAGAGACAGTAGATCTAGCTGGTCTGCCATAATGTAATAGAGACATTAGATCTAGCTGGTCTGTCATAATATAATAGAGACAGTATATCTAGCTGGTCTGTCATAATATAATAGAGACAGTAGATCTAGCTGGTCTGTCATAATGTAATAGAGACATTAGATCTAGCTGGTCTGTCATAATATAATAGAGACAGTATATCTAGCTGGTCTGTCATAATATAATAGAGACAGTAGATCTAGCTGGCCTGTCATAATATAATAGATACTGTAGATCTAGCTGGTCTGTCATAATATAATAGAGACATTAGATCTAGCTGGTCTGCCATAATGTAATAGAGACATTAGATCTAGCTGGTCTGTCATAATATAATAGAGACAGTAGATCTAGCTGGTCTGTCATAATATAATAGAGACAGTATATCTAGCTGGTCTGTCATAATATAATAGAGACAGTAGATCTAGCTGGCATGTCATAATATAATAGATACTGTAGATCTAGCTGGTCTGTCATAATATAATAGAGACATTAGATCTAGCTGGTCTGCCATAATGTAATAGAGACATTAGATCTAGCTGGTCTGTCATAATATAATAGAGACAGTATATCTAGCTGGTCTGTCATAATATAATAGAGACAGTAGATCTTGCTGGTCTGTCATAATGTAATAGAGACATTAGATCTAGCTGGTCTGTCATAATATAATAGAGATAGTATATCTAGCTGGTCTGTCATAATATAATAGAGACAGTATATCTAGCTGGTCTGTCATAATATAATAGAGACAGTAGATCTAGCTGGTCTGCCATAATGTAATAGAGACATTAGATCTAGCTGGTCTGTCATAATATAATAGAGACAGTATATCTAGCTGGTCTGTCATAATATAATAGAGACAGTAGATCTAGCTGGTCTGTCATAATGTAATAGAGACATTAGATCTAGCTGGTCTGTCATAATATAATAGAGACAGTAGATCTAGCTGGTCTGTCATAATATAATAGAGACAGTAGATCTAGCTGGCCTGTCATAATATAATAGATACTGTAGATCTAGCTGGTCTGTCATAATATAATAGAGACATTAGATCTAGCTGGTCTGCCATAATGTAATAGAGACATTAGATCTAGCTGGTCTGTCATAATATAATAGAGACAGTATATCTAGCTGGTCTGTCATAATATAATAGAGACAGTAGATCTTGCTGGTCTGTCATAATGTAATAGAGACATTAGATCTAGCTGGTCTGTCATAATATAATAGAGATAGTATATCTAGCTGGTCTGTCATAATATAATAGAGACAGTATATCTAGCTGGTCTGTCATAATATAATAGAGACAGTAGATCTAGCTGGTCTGCCAAAATGTAATAGAGACATTAGATCTAGCTGGTCTGTCATAATATAATAGAGACAGTATATCTAGCTGGTCTGTCATAATATAATAGAGACAGTAGATCTTTCTGGTCTGTCATAATGTAATAGAGACATTAGATCTAGCTGGTCTGTCATAATATAATAGAGACAGTATATCTAGCTGGTCTGTCATAATATAATAGAGACAGTAGATCTAGCTGGCCTGTCATAATATAATAGATACTGTAGATCTAGCTGGTCTGCCATAATGTAATAGAGACATTAGATCTAGCTGGTCTGTCATAATATAATAGAGACATTAGATCTAGCTGGTCTGTCATAATATAATAGAGACAGTAGATCTAGCTGGTCTGTCATTATATAATAGAGACAGTAGATCTAGCTGGTCTGTCATAATATAATAGAGACATTAGATCTAGCTGGTCTGCCATAATGTAATAGAGACATTAGATCTAGCTGGTCTGTCATAATATAATAGAGAAAGTACATCTAGCTGGTCTGTCATAATATAATAGAGACAGTACATCTAGCTGGTCTGTCATAATATAATAGAGACAGTAGATCTTGCTGGTCTGTCATAATATAATAGAGACATTAGATCTAGCTGGTCTGTCATAATATAATAGAGGCAGTAGATCTAGCTGGTCTGTCATTATATAATAGAGACAGTAGATCTAGCTGGCCTGTCATAATATAATAGATACTGTAGATCTAGCTGGTCTGTCATAATAAAATAGAGACATTAGATCTAGCTGGTCTGTCATAATATAATAGAGACAGTATATCTAGCTGGTCTGTCATAATATAATAGAGACAGTAGATCTAGCTGGTCTGTCATAATATAATAGAGACATTAGATCTAGCTGGTCTGTCATAATATAATAGAGACAGTACATCTAGCTGGTCTGTCATAATATAATAGAGACAGTACATCTAGCTGGTCTGTCATAATATAATAGAGACAGTAGATCTTGCTGGTCTGTCATAATATAATAGAGACATTAGATCTAGCTGGTCTGTCATAATATAATAGAGGCAGTAGATCTAGCTGGTCTGTCATTATATAATAGAGACAGTAGATCTAGCTGGTCTGTCATAATATAATAGAGACAGTAGATCTAGCTGGCCTGTCATAATATAATAGATACTGTAGATCTAGCTGGTCTGTCATAATAAAATAGAGACATTAGATCTAGCTGGTCTGTCATAATATAATAGAGACATTAGATCTAGCTGGTCTGCCATAATGTAATAGAGACATTAGATATAGCTGGTCTGTCATAATATAATAGAGAAAGTACATCCAGCTGGTCTGTCATAATATAATAGAGACAGTACATCTAGCTGGTCTGTCATAATATAATAGAGACAGTAGATCTTGCTGGTCTGTCATAATATAATAAAGACATTAGATCTAGCTGGTCTGTCATAATATAATAGAGGCAGTAGATCTAGCTGGTCTGTCATTATATAATAGAGACAGTAGATCTAGCTGGCCTGTCATAATATAATAGATACTGTAGATCTAGCTGGTCTGTCATAATAAAATAGAGACATTAGATCTAGCTGGTCTGTCATAATATAATAGAGACAGTATATCTAGCTGGTCTGTCATAATATAATAGAGACAGTAGATCTAGCTGGTCTGTCATAATATAATAGAGACATTAGATCTAGCTGGTCTGTCATAATATAATAGAGACAGTACATCTAGCTGGTCTGTCATAATCTAATAGAGACAGTACATCTAGCTGGTCTGTCATAATATAATAGAGACAGTAGATCTTGCTGGTCTGTCATAATATAATAGAGACATTAGATCTAGCTGGTCTGTCATAATATAATAGAGGCAGTAGATCTAGCTGGTCTGTCATTATATAATAGAGACAGTAGATCTAGCTGGTCTGTCATAATATAATAGAGACAGTAGATCTAGCTGGCCTGTCATAATATAATAGATACTGTAGATCTAGCTGGTCTGTCATAATAAAATAGAGACATTAGATCTAGCTGGTCTGTCATAATATAATAGAGACAGTATATCTAGCTGGTCTGTCATAATATAATAGAGACAGTAGATCTAGCTGGTCTGTCATAATATAATATAGACATTAGATCTAGCTGGTCTGTCATAATATAATAGAGGCAGTAGATCTAGCTGGTCTGTCATTATATAATAATGACAGTAGATCTAGCTGGTCTGTCATAATGTAATAGAGACAGTAGATCTAGCTGGTCTGTCATAATATAATAGAGACAGTATATCTAGCTGGTCTGTCATAATATAATAGAGACAGTAGATCTTGCTGGCCTGTCATAGTATAATAGATACTGTAGATGTAGCTGGTCTGTCATAATATAATAGAGACATTAGATCTAGCTGGTCTGTCATAATGTAATAGAGACATTAGATCTAGCTGGTCTGTCATAATATAATAGAGACAGTATATCTAGCTGGCCTGTCATAATACAATAGATACTGTAGATCTAGCTGGTCTGTCATAATAAAATAGAGACATTAGATCTAGCTGGTCTGTCATATTATAATAGAGACAGTATATCTAGCTGGTCTGTCATAATATAATAGAGGCAGTAGATCTAGCTGGTCTGTCATTATATAATAGAGACAGTAGATCTAGCTGGTCTGTCATAATGTGATAGAGACATTAGATCTAGCTGGTCTGTCATAATATAATAGAGACAGTATATCTAGCTGGTCTGTCATAATATAATAGAGACATTAGATCTAGCTGGTCTGTCATAATGTAATAGTAACATTAGATCTAGCTGGTCTGTCATAATATAATAGAGACAGTAGATCTAGCTGGCCAGTCATAATATAATAGATACTGTAGATCTAGCTGGTCTGTCAAAATAAAATAGAGACATTAGATCTAGCTGGTCTGTCATAATATAATAGAGACAGTATATCTAGCTGGTCTGTCATAATATAATAGAGACATTAGATCTAGCTGGTCTGTCATAATATAATAGAGACATTAGATCTAGCTGGTCTGTCATAATATAATAGAGGCAGTAGATCTAGCTGGTCTGTCATTATATAATAGAGACAGTAGATCTAGCTGGTCTGTCATAATATAATAGAGACATTATATCTAGCTGGTCTGCCATAATGTAATAGAGACATTAGATCTAGCTGGTCTGTCATAATATAATAGAGACAGTATATCTAGCTGGTCTGTCATAATATAATAGAGACAGTAGATCTTGCTGGTCTGTCATAATATAATAGAGACAGTAGATCTAGCTGGCCTGTCATAATATAATAGATACTGTAGATCTAGCTGGTCTGTCATAATAAAATAGAGACATTAGATCTAGCTGGTCTGTCATAATATAATAGAGGCAGTATATCTAGCTGGTCTGTCATAATATAATAGAGGCAGTAGATCTAGCTGGTCTGTCATTATATAATAGAGACAGTAGATCTAGCTGGTCTGTCATAATGTGATAGAGACATTAGATCTAGCTGGTCTGTCATAATATAATAGAGACAGTATATCTAGCTGGTCTGTCATAATATAATAGAGACATTAGATCTAGCTGGTCTGCCATAATGTAATAGAGACATTAGATCTAGCTGGTCTGTCATAATATAATAGAGACAGTAGATCTAGCTGGTCTGTCATAATGTGATAGAGACATTAGATCTAGCTGGTCTGTCATAATATAATAGAGACAGTATATCTAGCTGGTCTGTCATAATATAATAGAGACATTAGATCTAGCTGGTCTGCCATAATGTAATAGAGACATTAGATCTAGCTGGTCTGTCATAATATAATAGAGACAGTAGATCTAGCTGGCCTGTCATAATATAATAGATACTGTAGATCTAGCTGGTCTGTCAAAATAAAATAGAGACATTAGATCTAGCTGGTCTGTCATAATATAATAGAGACAGTATATCTAGCTGGTCTGTCATAATATAATAGAGACATTAGATCTAGCTGGTCTGTCATAATATAATAGAGACATTAGATCTAGCTGGTCTGTCATAATATAATAGAGGCAGTAGATCTAGCTGGTCTGTCATAATATAATAGAGACAGTAGATCTTGCTGGTCTGTCATAATATAATAGAGACAGTAGATCTAGCTGGCCTGTCATAATATAATAGATACTGTAGATCTAGCTGGTCTGTCATAATAAAATAGAGACATTAGATCTAGCTGGTCTGTCTTAATATAATAGAGGCAGTATATCTAGCTGGTCTGTCATAATATAATAGAGGCAGTAGATCTAGCTGGTCTGTCATTATATAATAGAGACAGTAGATCTAGCTGGTCTGTCATAATGTGATAGAGACATTAGATCTAGCTGGTCTGTCATAATATAATAGAGACAGTATATCTAGCTGGTCTGTCATAATATAATAGAGACATTAGATCTAGCTGGTCTGCCATAATGTAATAGAGACATTAGATCTAGCTGGTCTGTCATAATGTAATAGAGACAGTATATCTAGCTGGTCTGTCATAATATAATAGAGACAGTAGATCTTGCTGGTCTGTCATAATATAATAGAGACAGTATATCTAGCTGGTCTGTCATAATATAATAGAGACATTAGATCTAGCTGGTCTGTCATAATGTAATAGAGACAGTAGATCTAGCTGGTCTGTCATAATATAATAGAGACAGTAGATCTAGCTGGCCTGTCATAATATAATATATACTGTAGATCTAGCTGGTCTGTCATAATAAAATAGAGACATTAGATCTAGCTGGTCTGTCATAATATAATAGAGACAGTATATCTAGCTGGTCTGTCATAATATAATAGAGACAGTAGATCTAGCTGGTCTGTCATAATATAATAGAGACATTAGATCTAGCTGGTCTGTCATAATATAATAGAGGCAGTAGATCTAGCTGGTCTGTCATTATATAATAATGACAGTAGATCTAGCTGGTCTGTCATAATGTAATAGAGACAGTAGATCTAGCTGGTCTGTCATTATATAATAGAGACAGTATATCTAGCTGGTCTGTCATAATATAATAGAGACAGTAGATCTTGCTGGCCTGTCATAGTATAATAGATACTGTATATGTAGCTGGTCTGTCATAATATAATAGAGACATTAGATCTAGCTGGTCTGTCATAATGTAATAGAGACATTAGATCTAGCAGGTCTGTCATAATATAATAGAGACAGTAGATCTAGCTGGCCTGTCATAATACAATAGATACTGTAGATCTAGCTGGTCTGTCATAATAAAATAGAGACATTAGATCTAGCTGGTCTGTCATAATATAATAGAGACAGTAGATCTAGCTGGCCTGTCATAATATAATAGATACTGTAGATCTAGCTGGTCTGTCAAAATAAAATAGAGACATTAGATCTAGCTGGTCTGTCATAATATAATAGAGACAGTATATCTAGCTGGTCTGTCATAATATAATAGAGACAGTAGATCTTGCTTGTCTGTCATAAGATAATAGAGACAGTATATCTAGCTGGTCTGTCATAATATAATAGAGACATTAGATCTAGCTGGTCTGTCATAATGTAATAGAGGCAGTAGATCTAGCTGGTCTGTCATAATATAATAGAGACATTAGATCTAGCTGGTCTGCAATAATGTAATAGAGACATTAGATCTAGCTGGTCTGTCATAATATAATAGAGACAGTACATCTAGCTGGTCTGTCATAATATAATAGAGACAGTAGATCTTGCTGGTCTGTCATAATATAATAGAGACATTAGATCTAGCTGGTCTGTCATAATATAATAGAGGCAGTAGATCTAGCTGGTCTGTCATTATATAATAGAGACAGTAGATCTAGCTGGTCTGTCATAATATAATAGAGACATTAGATCTAGCTGGTCTGTCATAATGTAATAGAGACATTAGATCTAGCTGGTCTGTCATAATGTAATAGAGACATTAGATCTAGCTGGTCTGTCATAATATAATAGAGACAGTATATCTAGCTGGTCTGTCATAATATAATAGAGACAGTAGATCTAGCTGGTCTGTCATAATATAATATATACTGTAGATCTAGCTGGTCTGTCATAATATAATAGAGACAGTATATCTAGCTGGTCTGTCATAATGTAATAGAGACATTAGATCTAGCTGGTCTGTCATAATATAATAGAGACAGTATATCTAGCTGGTCTGTCATAATATAATAGAGACAGTAGATCTAGCTGGTCTGTCATAATATAATATATACTGTAGATCTAGCTGGTCTGTCATAATATAATAGAGACAGTATATCTAGCTGGTCTGTCATAATATAATAGAGACAGTAGATCTTGCTTGTCTGTCATAAGATAATAGAGACAGTATATCTAGCTGGTCTGTCATAATATAATAGAGACATTAGATCTAGCTGGTCTGTCATAATGTAATAGAGGCAGTAGATCTAGCTGGTCTGTCATAATATAATAGAGACATTAGATCTAGCTGGTCTGCAATAATGTAATAGAGACATTAGATCTAGCTGGTCTGTCATAATATAATAGAGACAGTACATCTAGCTGGTCTGTCATAATATAATAGAGACAGTAGATCTTGCTGGTCTGTCATAATATAATAGAGACATTAGATCTAGCTGGTCTGTCATAATATAATAGAGGCAGTAGATCTAGCTGGTCTGTCATAATATAATAGAGACAGTAGATCTTGCTGGTCTGTCATAATATAATAGAGACATTAGATCTAGCTGGTCTGTCATAATGTAATAGAGACATTAGATCTAGCTGGTCTGTCATAATGTAATAGAGACATTAGATCTAGCTGGTCTGTCATAATATAATAGAGACAGTATATCTAGCTGGTCTGTCATAATATAATAGAGACAGTAGATCTAGCTGGTCTGTCATAATATAATATATACTGTAGATCTAGCTGGTCTGTCATAATATAATAGAGACAGTATATCTAGCTGGTCTGTCATAATGTAATAGAGACATTAGATCTAGCTGGTCTGTCATAATATAATAGAGACAGTATATCTAGCTGGTCTGTCATAATATAATAGAGACAGTAGATCTAGCTGGTCTGTCATAATATAATATATACTGTAGATCTAGCTGGTCTGTCATAATATAATAGAGACAGTATATCTAGCTGGTCTGTCATAATATAATAGAGACAGTAGATCTAGCTGGTCTGTCATTATATAATAGAGACAGTATATCTAGCTGGTCTGTCATAATATAATAGAGACAGTAGATCTTGCTGGCCTGTCATAGTATAATAGATACTGTATATGTAGCTGGTCTGTCATAATATAATAGAGACATTAGATCTAGCTGGTCTGTCATAATGTAATAGAGACATTAGATCTAGCAGGTCTGTCATAATATAATAGAGACAGTAGATCTAGCTGGCCTGTCATAATACAATAGATACTGTAGATCTAGCTGGTCTGTCATAATAAAATAGAGACATTAGATCTAGCTGGTCTGTCATAATATAATAGAGACATTAGATCTAGCTGGTCTGTCATAATATAATAGAGACATTAGATCTAGCTGGTCTGTCATAATATAATAGAGACACTAGATCTAGCTGGTCTGTCATAATATAATAGAGACATTAGATCTAGCTGGTCTGTCATAATATAATAGAGACAGTA
>NW_027256880.1:435036-443082 GCF_045679555.1 Salvelinus alpinus
GATCTAGCTGGTCTGTCATAATATAATAGAGGAAGTAGATCTAGCTGGTCTGTCATTATATAATAGAGACATTATATCTAGCTGGTCTGTCATTATATAATAGAGACAGTATATCTAGCTGGTCTGTCATAATATAATAGAGACAGTAGATCTAGCTGGTCTGTCATAATGTAATAGAGACATTAGATCTAGCTGGTCTGTCATAATATAATAGAGACATTAGATCTAGCTGGTCTGTCATAATATAATAGAGACACTAGATCTAGCTGGTCTGTCATAATGTAATAGAGACATTCGATCTAGCTGGTCTGTCATAATGTAATAGAGACATTAGATCTAGCTGGTCTGTCATAATATAATAGAGACAGTAGATCTAGCTGGCCTGTCATACTATAATAGATAATGTAGATCTAGCTGGTCTGTCATAATATAATAGAGACATTAGATCTAGCTGGTCTGTCATAATATAATAGAGACAGTATATCTAGCTGGTCTGTCATAATATAATAGAGACAGTAGATCTAGCTGGTCTGTCATAATAAAATAGAGACATTAGATCTAGCTGGTCTGTCATAATATAATAGAGACATTAGATCTAGCTGGTCTGTCATAATGTAATAGAGACATTAGATCTAGCTGGTCTGTCATACTATAATAGAGACAGTAGATCTAGCTGGTCTGTCATAATATAATAGAGACAGTAGATCTAGCTGGTCTGTCATAATATAATAGAGACAGTAGATCTAGCTGGTTTGTCATAATATAATAGAGACAGTAGATCTAGCTGGTCTGTCATAATAAAATAGAGACATTAGATCTAGCTGGTCTGTCATAATATAATAGAGACATTAGATCTAGCTGGTCTGCCATAATGTAATAGAGACATTAGATCTAGCTGGTCTGTCATACTATAATAGAGACAGTAGATCTAGCTGGTCTGTCATAATATAATAGAGACAGTATATCTAGCTGGTCTGTCATAATATAATAGAGACAGTAGATCTAGCTGGTTTGTCATAATATAATAGAGACAGTATATCTAGCTGGTCTGTCATAATATAATAGAGACAGTAGATCTAGCTGGTCTGTCATAATATAATAGAGGAAGTAGATCTAGCTGGTCTGTCATTATATAATAGAGACATTATATCTAGCTGGTCTGTCATTATATAATAGAGACAGTATATCTAGCTGGTCTGTCATAATATAATAGAGACAGTAGATCTAGCTGGTCTGTCATAATGTAATAGAGACATTAGATCTAGCTGGTCTGTCATAATATAATAGAGACATTAGATCTAGCTGGTCTGTCATAATATAATAGAGACCTTAGATCTAGCTGGTCTGTCATAATGTAATAGAGACATTAGATCTAGCTGGTCTGTCATAATTTAATAGATACTGTAGATCTAGTTGGTCTGTCATAATAAAATAGAGACATTAGATCTAGCTGGTCTGTCATAATATAATAGAGATAGTAGATCTAGCTGGTCTGTCATAATGTAATAGAGACAGTAGATCTAGCTGGTCTGTCATTATATAATAGAGACAGTAGATCTAGCTGGTCTGTCATAATAAAATAGAGACAGTATATCTAGCTGGTCTGTCATAATATAATTGAGACAGTAGATCTTGCTGGCCTGTCATAGTATAATAGATACTGTAGATGTAGCTGGTCTGTCATAATATAATAGAGACATTAGATCTAGCTGGTCTGTCATAATGTAATAGAGACATTAGATCTAGCTGGTCTGTCATAATATAATAGAGACAGTAGATCTAGCTGGCCTGTCATAATATAATAGATACTGTAGATCTAGCTGTTCTGTCATAATAAAATAGAGACATTAGATCTAGCTGGTCTGTCATATTATAATAAAGACAGTATATCTAGCTGGACTGTCATAATATAATAGAGGCAGTAGATCTAGCTGGTCTGTCATTATATAATAGAGACAGTAGATCTAGCTGGTCTGTCATAATGTAATAGAGACATTAGATCTAGCTGGTCTGTCATAATATAATAGAGACAGTATATCTAGCTGGTCTGTCATAATATAATAGAGACATTATATCTAGCTGGTCTGTCATAATATAATAGAGACAGTAGATCTAGCTGGCCTGTCATAATATAATAGATACTGTAGTTCTAGCTGGTCTGTCAAAATAAAATAGAGACATTAGATCTAGCTGGTCTGTCATAATATAATAGAGACAGTATATCTAGCTGGTCTGTCATAATATAATAGAGACATTAGATCTAGCTGGTCTGTCATAATATAATAGAGGCAGTAGATCTAGCTGGTCTGTCATTATATAATAGAGACAGTAGATCTAGCTGGTCTGTCATAATATAATAGAGACATTAGATCTAGCTGGTCTGCCATAATGTAATAGAGACATTAGATCTAGCTGGTCTGTCATAATATAATAGAGACAGTATATCTAGCTGGTCTGTCATAATATAATAGAGACAGTAGATCTTGCTGGTCTGTCATAATATAATAGAGACATTAGATCTATCTGGTCTATCATAATGTAACAGAGACAGTATATCTAGCTGGTCTGTCATAATATAACAGAGACAATATATCTAGCTGGTCTGTCATAATATAATAGAGACAGTAGATCTTGCTGGTCTGTCATAATATAACAGAGACAATATATCTAGCTGGTCTGTCATAATATAATAGAGACAGTAGATCTAGCTGGTCTGTCATAATATAATAGAGACAGTAGATCTAGCTGGTCTGTCATTATATAATAGAGACAGTAGATCTAGCTGGTCTGTCATAATATAATAGAGACATTAGATCTCGCTGGTCTGTCATAATATAATAGAGACAGTATATCTAGCTGGTCTGTCATAATATAATAGAGACAGTAGATCTAGCTGGTCTGTCATAATATAATAGAGGAAGTAGATCTAGCTGGTCTGTCATTATATAATAGAGACATTATATCTAGCTGGTCTGTCATTATATAATAGAGACAGTATATCTAGCTGGTCTGTCATAATATAATAGAGACAGTAGATCTAGCTGGTCTGTCATAATGTAATAGAGACATTAGATCTAGCTGGTCTGTCATAATATAATAGAGACATTAGATCTAGCTGGTCTGTCATAATATAATAGAGACACTAGATCTAGCTGGTCTGTCATAATGTAATAGAGACATTCGATCTAGCTGGTCTGTCATAATGTAATAGAGACATTAGATCTAGCTGGTCTGTCATAATATAATAGAGACAGTAGATCTAGCTGGCCTGTCATACTATAATAGATAATGTAGATCTAGCTGGTCTGTCATAATACAATAGAGACATTAGATCTAGCTGGTCTGTCATAATATAATAGAGACAGTATATCTAGCTGGTCTGTCATAATATAATAGAGACAGTAGATCTAGCTGGTCTGTCATAATAAAATAGAGACATTAGATCTAGCTGGTCTGTCATAATATAATAGAGACATTAGATCTAGCTGGTCTGCCATAATGTAATAGAGACATTAGATCTAGCTGGTCTGTCATAATATAATAGAGACAGTAGATCTAGCTGGTCTGTCATAATATAATAGAGACAGTATATCTAGCTGGTCTGTCATAATATAATAGAGACAGTAGATCTAGCTGGTTTGTCATAATATAATAGAGACAGTATATCTAGCTGGTCTGTCATAATATAATAGAGACAGTAGATCTAGCTGGTCTGTCATAATATAATAGAGGAAGTAGATCTAGCTGGTCTGTCATTATATAATAGAGACATTATATCTAGCTGGTCTGTCATTATATAATAGAGACAGTATATCTAGCTGGTCTGTCATAATATAATAGAGACAGTAGATCTAGCTGGTCTGTCATAATGTAATAGAGACATTAGATCTAGCTAGTCTGTCATAATATAATAGAGACATTAGATCTAGCTGGTCTGTCATAATATAATAGAGACATTAGATCTAGCTGGTCTGTCATAATGTAATAGAGACATTAGATCTAGCTGGTCTGTCATAATTTAATAGATACTGTAGATCTAGTTGGTCTGTCATAATAAAATAGAGACATTAGATCTAGCTGGTCTGTCATAATATAATAGAGATAGTATATCTAGCTGGTCTGTCATAATATAATAGAGACAGTAGATCTAGCTGGTCTGTCATAATATAATAGAGACATTAGATCTAGCTGGTCTGTCATAATATAATAGAGACAGTATATCTAGCTGGTCTGTCATAATATAATAGAGACAGTAGATCTAGCTGGTCTGTCATAATATAATAGAGGAAGTAGATCTAGCTGGTCTGTCATTATATAATAGAGACATTATATCTAGCTGGTCTGTCATTATATAATAGAGACAGTATATCTAGCTGGTCTGTCATAATATAATAGAGACAGTAGATCTAGCTGGTCTGTCATAATGTAATAGAGACATTAGATCTAGCTGGTCTGTCATAATATAATAGAGACACTAGATCTAGCTGGTCTGTCATAATATAATAGAGACATTAGATCTAGCTGGTCTGTCATAATATAATAGAGACAGTATATCTAGCTGGTCTGTCATAATATAATAGAGACAGTATATCTAGCTGGTCTGTCATAATGTAATAGAGACATTAGATCTAGCTGGTCTGTCATAATATAATAGAGACAGTATATCTAGCTGGTCTGTCATAATATAATAGAGACAGTATATCTAGCTGGTCTGTCATAATGTAATAGAGACAGTATATCTAGCTGGTCTGTCATAATGTAATAGAGACAGTAGATCTAGCTGGTCTGTCATAATATAATAGAGGAAGTAGATCTAGCTGGTCTGTCATTATATAATAGAGACATTATATCTAGCTGGTCTGTCATTATATAATAGAGACAGTATATCTAGCTGGTCTGTCATAATATAATAGAGACAGTAGATCTAGCTGGTCTGTCATAATGTAATAGAGACATTAGATCTAGCTGGTCTGTCATAATGTAATAGAGACATTAGATCTAGCTGGTCTGTCATAATATAATAGAGACATTAGATCTAGCTGGTCTGTCATAATATAATAGAGACACTAGATCTAGCTGGTCTGTCATAATGTAATAGAGACATTCGATCTAGCTGGTCTGTCATAATGTAATAGAGACATTAGATCTAGCTGGTCTGTCATAATATAATAGAGACAGTAGATCTAGCTGGCCTGTCATACTATAATAGATAATGTAGATCTAGCTGGTCTGTCATAATATAATAGAGACATTAGATCTAGCTGGTCTGTCATAATATAATAGAGACATTAGATCTAGCTGGTCTGTCATAATATAATAGAGACAGTAGATCTAGCTGGTCTGTCATAATAAAATAGAGACATTAGATCTAGCTGGTCTGTCATAATATAATAGAGACATTAGATCTAGCTGGTCTGCCATAATGTAATAGAGACATTAGATCTAGCTGGTCTGTCATAATATAATAGAGACAGTAGATCTAGCTGGTCTGTCATAATATAATAGAGACAGTATATCTAGCTGGTCTGTCATAATATAATAGAGACAGTATATCTAGCTGGTCTGTCATAATATAATAGAGACAGTAGATCTAGCTGGTCTGTCATAATATAATAGAGACAGTATATCTAGCTGGTCTGTCATAATATAATAGAGGAAGTAGATCTACCTGGTCTGTCATTATATAATAGAGACATTATATCTAGCTGGTCTGTCATTATATAATAGAGACATTAGATCTAGCTGGTCTGTCATAATATAATAGAGACATTAGATCTAGCTGGTCTGTCATAATGTAATAGAGACATTAGATCTAGCTGGTCTGTCATAATATAATAGAGACATTAGATCTAGCTGGTCTGTCATAATATAATAGAGACATTAGATCTAGCTGGTCTGTCATAATATAATAGAGACATTAGATCTAGCTGGTCTGTCATAATTTAATAGAGACATTAGATCTAGCTGGTCTGTCATAATGTAATAGAGACATTAGATCTAGCTGGTCTGTCATAATATAATAGAGACAGTATATCTAGCTGGTCTGTCATAATATAATAGAGACAGTAGATCTAGCTGGTCTGTCATAATATAATAGAGACATTAGATCTAGCTGGTCTGTCATAATATAATAGAGACAGTAGATCTAGCTGGTCTGTCATAATATAATAGAGACATTAGATCTAGCTGGTCTGTCATAATATAATAGAGACATTAGATCTAGCTGGTCTGTCATAATATAATAGAGACATTATATCTAGCTGGTCTGTCATTATATAATAGAGACATTAGATCTAGCTGGTCTGTCATAATATAATAGAGACATTAGATCTAGCTGGTCTGTCATAATGTAATAGAGACATTAGATCTAGCTGGTCTGTCATAATATAATAGAGACACTAGATCTAGCTGGTCTGTCATAATATAATAGAGACATTAGATCTAGCTGGTCTGTCATAATATAATAGAGACATTAGATCTAGCTGGTCTGTCATAATATAATAGAGACAGTAGATCTAGCTGGTCTGTCATAATGTAATAGAGACATTAGATCTAGCTGGTCTGTCATAATATAATAGAGACAGTAGATCTAGCTGGTCTGTCATAATATAATAGAGACAGTAGATCTAGCTGGTCTGTCATAATATAATAGAGACATTAGATCTAGCTGGTCTGTCATAATATAATAGAGACATTAGATCTAGCTGGTCTGTCATAATATAATAGAGACAGTAGATCTAGCTGGTCTGTCATAATATAATAGAGACATTAGATCTAGCTGGTCTGTCATAATATAATAGAGACATTAGATCTAGCTGGTCTGTCATAATGTAATAGAGACATTAGATCTAGCTGGTCTGTCATAATATAATAGAGACAGTAGATCTAGCTGGTCTGTCATAATGTAATAGAGACATTAGATCTAGCTGGTCTGTCATAATATAATAGAGACATTAGATCTAGCTGGTCTGTCATAATATAATAGAGACATTAGATCTAGCTGGTCTGTCATAATATAATAGAGACATTAGATCTAGCTGGTCTGTCATAATATAATAGAGACATTAGATCTAGCTGGTCTGTCATAATGTAATAGAGACATTAGATCTAGCTGGTCTGTCATAATATAATAGAGACAGTAGATCTAGCTGGTCTGTCATAATATAATAGAGACATTAGATCTAGCTGGTCTGTCATAATATAATAGAGACATTAGATCTAGCTGGTCTGTCATAATATAATAGAGACATTAGATCTAGCTGGTCTGTCATAATATAATAGAGACAGTAGATCTAGCTGGTCTGTCATAATATAATAGAGACATTAGATCTAGCTGGTCTGTCATAATGTAATAGAGACATTAGATCTAGCTGGTCTGTCATAATGTAATAGAGACATTAGATCTAGCTGGTCTGTCATAATGTAATAGAGACATTAGATCTAGCTGGTCTGTCATAATGTAATAGAGACATTAGATCTAGCTGGTCTGTCATAATATAATAGAGACATTAGATCTAGCTGGTCTGTCATAATGTAATAGAGACATTAGATCTAGCTGGTCTGTCATAATGTAATAGAGACATTAGATCTAGCTGGTCTGTCATAATGTAATAGAGACATTAGATCTAGCTGGTCTGTCATAATGTAATAGAGACATTAGATCTAGCTGGTCTGTCATAATGTAATAGAGACATTAGATCTAGCTGGTCTGTCATAATGTAATAGAGACATTAGATCTAGCTGGTCTGTCATAATGTAATAGAGACATTAGATCTAGCTGGTCTGTCATTATATAATAGAGACATTAGATCTAGCTGGTCTGTCATAATGTAATAGAGACAGTATATCTAGCTGGTCTGTCATAATATAATAGAGACAGTAGATCTAGCTGGTCTGTCATAATGTAATAGAGACATTAGATCTAGCTGGTCTGTCATAATATAATAGAGACATTAGATCTAGCTGGTCTGTCATAATATAATAGAGACATTAGATCTAGCTGGTCTGTCATAATGTAATAGAGACATTAGATCTAGCTGGTCTGTC
>NW_027256880.1:443182-451458 GCF_045679555.1 Salvelinus alpinus
CTATAATAGATAATGTAGATCTAGCTGGTCTGTCATAATATAATAGAGACATTAGATCTAGCTGGTCTGCCATAATGTAATAGAGACATTAGATCTAGCTGGTCTGTCATAATATAATAGAGACAGTAGATCTAGCTGGTCTGTCATAATGTAATAGAGACAGTAGATCTAGCTGGTCTGTCATAATATAATAGAGACAGTATATCTA
Organism: Salvelinus alpinus; assembly: GCF_045679555.1. NCBI lineage: Eukaryota > Metazoa > Chordata > Actinopteri > Salmoniformes > Salmonidae > Salvelinus > Salvelinus alpinus. The sequence continues at coordinate 443,391 of NW_027256880.1, forward strand.
GCTGGTCTGTCATAATATAATAGAGACAGTATATCTAGCTGGTCTGTCATAATGTAATAGAGACAGTAGATCTAGCTGGTCTGTCATAATATAATAGAGGAAGTAGATCTAGCTGGTCTGTCATTATATAATAGAGACATTATATCTAGCTGGTCTGTCATTATATAATAGAGACAGTATATCTAGCTGGTCTGTCATAATATAATAGAGACAGTAGATCTAGCTGGTCTGTCATAATGTAATAGAGACATTAGATCTAGCTGGTCTGTCATAATATAATAGAGACATTAGATCTAGCTGGTCTGTCATAATATAATAGAGACATTAGATCTAGCTGGTCTGTCATAATGTAATAGAGACATTAGATCTAGCTGGTCTGTCATAATATGTAATAGAGACATTAGATCTAGCTGGTCTGTCATAATATAATAGAGACAGTAGATCTAGCTGGTCTGTCATAATATAATAGAGACATGTAGATCTAGCTGGTCTGTCATAATATAATAGAGACATTAGATCTAGCTGGTCTGTCATAATATAATAGAGACAGTAGATCTAGCTGGTCTGTCATAATATAATAGAGACAGTAGATCTAGCTGGTCTGTCATAATATAATAGAGACATTAGATCTAGCTGGTCTGTCATAATATAATAGAGACATTAGATCTAGCTGGTCTGTCATAATATAATAGAGACAGTAGATCTAGCTGGTCTGTCATAATATAATAGAGACAGTAGATCTAGCTGGTCTGTCATAATATAATAGAGACAGTAGATCTAGCTGGTCTGTCATAATATAATAGAGACAGTAGATCTAGCTGGTCTGTCATAATATAATAGAGACATTAGATCTAGCTGGTCTGTCATTATATAATAGAGACATTAGATCTAGCTGGTCTGTCATAATGTAATAGAGACATTAGATCTAGCTGGTCTGTCATTACATAATAGAGACATTAGATCTAGCTGGTCTGTCATAATATAATAGAGACATTAGATCTAGCTGGTCTGTCATTATATAATAGAGACATTAGATCTAGCTGGTCTGTCATAATATAATAGAGACATTAGATCTAGCTGGTCTGTCATAATATAATAGAGACATTAGATCTAGCTGGTCTGTCATAATATAATAGAGACAGTATATCTAGCTGGTCTGTCATAATATAATAGAGACAGTATATCTAGCTGGTCTGTCATAATGTAATAGAGACATTAGATCTAGCTGGTCTGTCATAATATAATAGAGACAGTAGATCTAGCTGGTCTGTCATAATATAATAGAGACATTATATCTAGCTGGTCTGTCATAATATAATAGAGACAGTAGATCTAGCTGGTCTGTCATAATATAATAGAGACAGTAGATCTAGCTGGTCTGTCATAATGTAATAGAGACATTAGATCTAGCTGGTCTGTCATAATATAATAGAGACATTAGATCTAGCTGGTCTGTCATAATATAATAGAGACACTAGATCTAGCTGGTCTGTCATAATGTAATAGAGACATTCGATCTAGCTGGTCTGTCATAATGTAATAGAGACATTAGATCTAGCTGGTCTGTCATAATATAATAGAGACAGTAGATCTAGCTGGCCTGTCATACTATAATAGATAATGTAGATCTAGCTGGTCTGTCATAATATAATAGAGACATTAGATCTAGCTGGTCTGTCATAATATAATAGAGACAGTATATCTAGCTGGTCTGTCATAATATAATAGAGACAGTAGATCTAGCTGGTCTGTCATAATATAATAGAGACATTAGATCTAGCTGGTCTGTCATAATATAATAGAGACAGTAGATCTAGCTGGTCTGCCATAATGTAATAGAGACATTAGATCTAGCTGGTCTGTCATAATATAATAGAGACAGTAGATCTAGCTGGTCTGTCATAATATAATAGAGACAGTATATCTAGCTGGTCTGTCATAATATAATAGAGACATTAGATCTAGCTGGTCTGTCATAATATAATAGAGACATTAGATCTAGCTGGTCTGTCATAATATAATAGAGACATTAGATCTAGCTGGTCTGTCATAATATAATAGAGACATTAGATCTAGCTGGTCTGTCATAATGTAATAGAGACATTAGATCTAGCTGGTCTGTCATAATATAATAGAGACATTAGATCTAGCTGGTCTGTCATAATATAATAGAGACATTAGATCTAGCTGGTCTGTCATAATATAATAGAGACAGTAGATCTAGCTGGTCTGTCATAATATAATAGAGACATTAGATCTAGCTGGTCTGTCATAATATAATAGAGACAGTATATCTAGCTGGTCTGTCATAATATAATAGAGACAGTAGATCTAGCTGGTCTGTCATAATATAATAGAGGAAGTAGATCTAGCTGGTCTGTCATTATATAATAGAGACATTATATCTAGCTGGTCTGTCATTATATAATAGAGACAGTATATCTAGCTGGTCTGTCATAATATAATAGAGACAGTAGATCTAGCTGGTCTGTCATAATGTAATAGAGACATTAGATCTAGCTGGTCTGTCATAATATAATAGAGACACTAGATCTAGCTGGTCTGTCATAATGTAATAGAGACATTCGATCTAGCTGGTCTGTCATAATGTAATAGAGACATTAGATCTAGCTGGTCTGTCATACTATAATAGATAATGTAGATCTAGCTGGTCTGTCATTATATAATAGAGACATTATATCTAGCTGGTCTGTCATTATATAATAGAGACAGTATATCTAGCTGGTCTGTCATAATATAATAGAGACAGTAGATCTAGCTGGTCTGTCATAATGTAATAGAGACATTAGATCTAGCTAGTCTGTCATAATATAATAGAGACATTAGATCTAGCTGGTCTGTCATAATATAATAGAGACATTAGATCTAGCTGGTCTGTCATAATGTAATAGAGACATTAGATCTAGCTGGTCTGTCATAATTTAATAGATACTGTAGATCTAGTTGGTCTGTCATAATAAAATAGAGACATTAGATCTAGCTGGTCTGTCATAATATAATAGAGATAGTATATCTAGCTGGTCTGTCATAATATAATAGAGACAGTAGATCTAGCTGGTCTGTCATAATATAATAGAGACATTAGATCTAGCTGGTCTGTCATAATATAACAGAGACAGTATATCTAGCTGGTCTGTCATAATATAATAGAGACAGTAGATCTAGCTGGTCTGTCATAATATAATAGAGGAAGTAGATCTAGCTGGTCTGTCATTATATAATAGAGACATTATATCTAGCTGGTCTGTCATTATATAATAGAGACAGTATATTTAGCTGGTCTGTCTTAATTTAATAGAGACAGTAGATCTAGCTGGTCTGTCATAATGTAATAGAGACATTAGATCTAGCTGGTCTGTCATAATATAATAGAGACATTAGATCTAGCTGGTCTGTCATAATATAATAGAGACACTAGATCTAGCTGGTCTGTCATAATGTAATATAGACAGTATATCTAGCTGGTCTGTCATAATGTAATAGAGACATTAGATCTAGCTGGTCTGTCATAATATAATAGAGACAGTAGATCTAGCTGGCCTGTCATACTATAATAGATAATGTAGATCTAGCTGGTCTGTCATAATATAATAGAGACATTAGATCTAGCTGGTCTGTCATAATATAATAGAGACAGTATATCTAGCTGGTCTGTCATAATATAATAGAGACAGTAGATCTAGCTGGTCTGTCATAATAAAATAGAGACATTAGATCTAGCTGGTCTGTCATAATATAATAGAGACATTAGATCTAGCTGGTCTGCCATAATGTAATAGAGACATTAGATCTAGCTGGTCTGTCATAATGTAATAGAGACAGTAGATCTAGCTGGTCTGTCATAATATAATAGAGACAGTATATCTAGCTGGTCTGTCATAATATAATAGAGACAGTAGATCTAGCTGGCCTGTCATAATATAATAGATACTGTAGATCTAGCTAGTCTGTCATAATATAATAGAGACATTAGATCTAGCTGGTCTGTCATAATGTAATAGAGACATTAGATCTAGCTTGTCTGTCATAATGTAATAGAGACATTCGATCTAGCTGGTCTGTCATAATGTAATAGAGACATTAGATCTAGCTGGTCTGTCATAATATAATAGAGGCAGTAGATCTAGCTGGTCTGTCATTATATAATAGAGGTAGTAGATCTAGCTGGTCTGTCATTATATAATAGAGACAGTATATCTAGCTGGTCTGTCATAATTTAATAGAGACAGTAGATCTAGCTGGTCTGTCATAATGTAATAGAGACATTAGATCTAGCTGGTCTGTCATAATATAATAGAGACATTAGATCTAGCTGGCCTGTCATACTATAATAGATATTGTAGATCTAGCTGGTCTGTCATAATATAATAGAGACAGTAGATCTAGCTGGTCTGTCATATTAAAATAGAGACATTAGATCTAGCTGGTCTGTCATAATATAATAGAGACAGTATATCTAGCTGGTCTGTCATAATATAATAGAGACAGTAGATCTAGCTGGTCTGTCATATTAAAATAGAGACATTAGATCTAGCTGGTCTGTCATAATATAATAGAGACATTAGATCTAGCTGGTCTGTCATAATGTAATAGAGACATTAGATCTAGCTGGTCTGTCATAATATAATAGAGAGAGTAGATCTAGCTGGCCTGTCATAATATAATAGATACTGTAGATCTAGTTGGTCTGTCATATTAAAATAGAGACATTAGATCGAGCTGGTCTGTAATAATATAATAGAGATAGTATATCTAGCTGGTCTGTCATAATATAATAGAGACAGTAGATCTAGCTGGCCTGTCATAATATAATAGAGGAAGTAGATCTAGCTGGTCTGTCATAATATAATAGAGACATTAGATCTAGCTGGTCTGTCATAATATAATAGAGACAGTATTTTTAGCTGGTCTGTCATAATATAATAGAGGCAGTAGACCTAGCTGGTCTGTCATTATATAATAGAGGCAGTAGATCTAGCTGGTCTGTCATTATATAATAGAGACAGTATATCTAGCTGGTCTGTCATAATATAATAGAGACAGTAGATCTAGCTGGTCTGTCATAATGTAATAGAGACATTAGATCTAGCTGGTCTGTCTTAATATAATAGAGACATTAGATCTAGCTGGCCTGTCATACTATAATAGATACTGTAGATCTAGCTGGTCTGTCATAATATAATAGAGACATTAGATCTAGCTGGTCTGTCATAATATAATAGAGACAGTATATCTAGCTGGTCTGTCATAATATAATAGAGACAGTAGATCTAGCTGGTCTGTAATATTAAAATAGAGACATTAGATCTAGCTGGTCTGTCATAATATAATAGAGACATTAGATCTAGCTGGTCTGTCATAATATAATAGAGACACTAGATCTAGCTGGTCTGTCATAATGTAATACAGACAGTATATCTAGCTGGTCTGTCATAATATAATAGAGACAGTAGATCTAGCTGGCCTGTCATAATGTAATAGAGACATTAGATCTAGCTGGTCTGTCATAATATAATAGATACTGTAGATCTAGCTAGTCTGTCATAATATAATAGAGACATTAGATCTAGCTGGTCTGTCATAATGTAATAGAGACATTAGATCTAGCTGGTCTGTCATAATATAATAGAGACAGTAGATATAGCTGGCCTGTCATAATATAATAGATACTGTAGATCTAGCTGGTCTGTCATAATATAATAGAGACATTAGATCTAGCTGGTCTGTCATAATATAATAGAGACAGTAGATCTAGCTGGTCTGTCATAATATAATAGAGACAGTAGATCTAGCTGGTCTGTCATATTATAATAGAGACATTAGATCTAGCTGGTCTGTCATAATGTAATAGAGACATTAGATCTAGCTGGTCTGTCATAATATAATAGAGACAGTAGATCTAGCTGGTCTGTCATAATGTAATAGAGACAGTAGATCTAGCTGGTCTGTCATAATATAATAGAGACAGTAGATCTAGCTGGCCTGTCATAATGTAATAGAGACATTAGATCTAGCTGGTCTGTCATAATATAATAGAGACAGTAGATCTAGCTGGTCTGTCATAATATAATAGAGACATTAGATCTAGCTGGTCTGTCATAATGTAATAGAGACATTAGATCTAGCTGGTCTGTCATAATATAATAGAGACAGTAGATCTAGCTGGTCTGTCATAATATAATAGAGACTGTAGATCTAGCTGGTCTGTCACAATATAATAGAGACATTAGATCTAGCTGGTCTGTCATAATATAATAGAGACAGTATATCTAGCTGGTCTGTCATAATATAATAGAGACAGTAGATCTAGCTGGCCTGTCATAATATAATAGAGGAAGTAGATCTAGCTGGTCTGTCATAATATAATAGAGACATTAGATCTAGCTGGTCTGTCATAATATAATAGAGACAGTAGATCTAGCTGGTCTGTCATAATATAATAGAGACAGTAGATCTAGCTGGTCTGTCATAATGTAATAGAGACATTAGATCTAGCTGGTCTGTCATAATATTATAGAGACAGTATATCTAGCTGGTCTGTCATAATATAATAGAGACAGTAGATCTAGCTGGTCTGTCATAATATAATAGAGACATTAGATCTAGCTGGTCTGTCATAATGTAATAGAGACAGTATATCTAGCTGGTCTGTCATAATATAATAGAGACAATATATCTAGCTGGTCTGTCATAATATAATAGAGACAGTAGATCTAGCTGGTCTGTCATAATATAATAGAGACAGTAGATCTAGCTGGTCTGTCATAATATAATAGAGACAGTAGATCTAGCTGGTCTGTCATAATGTAATAGAGACATTAGATCTAGCTGGTCTGTCATAATATAATAGAGACAGTAGATCTAGCTGGCCTGTCATAATATAATAGATACTGTAGATCTAGCTGGTCTGTCATAATATAATAGAGACATTAGATCTAGCTGGTCTGTCATAATGTAATAGAGACATTAGATCTAGCTGGTCTGTCATAATATAATAGAGACAGTAGATCTAGCTGGTCTGTCATAATATAATAGAGACATTAGATCTAGCTGGTCTGTCATAATATAATAGAGACAGTATATCTAGCTGGTCTGTCATAATATAATAGAGACAGTAGATCTAGCTGGTCTGTCATAATATAATAGAGACATTAGATCTAGCTGGTCTGTCATAATATAATAGAGACATTAGATCTAGCTGGTCTGTCATAATATAATAGAGACATTAGATCTAGCTGGTCTGTCATAATGTAATAGAGACATTAGATCTAGCTGGTCTGTCATAATATAATAGAGACATGTAGATCTAGCTGGTCTGTCATAATATAATAGAGACATTAGATCTAGCTGGTCTGTCATAATATAATAGAGACAGTAGATCTAGCTGGTCTGTCATAATATAATAGAGACAGTAGATCTAGCTGGTCTGTCATAATATAATAGAGACATTAGATCTAGCTGGTCTGTCATAATATAATAGAGACAGTAGATCTAGCTGGTCTGTCATAATATAATAGAGACAGTAGATCTAGCTGGTCTGTCATAATATAATAGAGACAGTAGATCTAGCTGGTCTGTCATTATATAATAGAGACAGTATATCTAGCTGGTCTGTCATAATATAATAGAGACAGTAGATCTAGCTGGTCTGTCATAATATAATAGAGACAGTAGATCTAGCTGGTCTGTCATAATGTAATAGAGACATTAGATCTAGCTGGTCTGTCATAATATAATAGAGACATTAGATCTAGCTGGTCTGTCATAATATAATAGAGACATTAGATCTAGCTGGTCTGTCATAATGTAATAGAGACATTAGATCTAGCTGGTCTGTCATAATATAATAGAGACAGTAGATCTAGCTGGTCTGTCATAATATAATAGAGACAGTAGATCTAGCTGGTCTGTCATAATAAAATAGAGACATTAGATCTAGCTGGTCTGTCATAATATAATAGAGACATTAGATCTAGCTGGTCTGTCATAATGTAATAGAGACATTAGATCTAGCTGGTCTGTCATAATATAATAGAGACAGTAGATC